>NC_089845.1:28213288-28365788 GCF_035609145.1 Eleutherodactylus coqui | reverse complement strand
TTTCATCGGCTTTTCCCCCAATGAAATGCATAAGAAAACATTCATTTGAGCAGTATACTGTATTGCAATCTGTAACTGTTTGTTGAACGGAGTGCAGGGCAGTACAATACAAGCAGTATACGTTTTCATTAGCGTTTTGCAGGATTATACAATTCATACATATTAACTAACATGCAGGATCATGCTTTGTCCCAAAGACGAGGAATATTTAAGTGCTGGACAGTACAACTATATAATGTGTGCACTGTAAGCACTAAACAGACAGTATCGTGCCGTATTTATCTAGTCAATGTATGGAACTGTCTGGGTAGTGTTTTGCACTATGTCAGTATATCATAGTACTGTGTGTGCGGTTAATATCGTACCGTTTTGGTAATAATATTCTTTTTGGCTAATTATTTCATTATTTCATTATTCTTCTATTTGGCTACTCTTTGGCTATTGACTATTGACATCAGTGAATAAGCTGATTTTATGTTCCTGAGAGCGCCAAAGAATGTGCCTTAGCTCCATATACCAGATCTTATGATTTCAGCCAGGGGCTCTACAGTTAGAACAAAGAGCAGCGGTGAGAGTGGGCAACCCTGCCTTGTTCCGTTGGTTATGGTGAAGGGTTTGGAAATAGTACCATTCACAAATGCCCTCACAGAGGGGTTGGAGTACAAGGCTCAGATAGCATGAATTGCCCCCGCTCCAATACCAAAGCGTTTTAGAGTATCAATAGCGTAGGCCCAGTGAATTCTATCAAAGGCCTTTTCGTCAACGAGGGCTAGCATTGCTGCAGGTAATTTGGAGACTTCCACTGAGTACAAAAGATTAAGGATTCTTTTTGTGCAATCCGAGACATGCCTGCCCACAACAAATCCAATCTGGTCAGAATGTACAATGTCATGGAGTATTTTCAGAAGTCTACCTGACAATGTTTTGGCATACATTTTTATGTCAGTGTTAAAGGGGTTGTCCCGCGAAAGCAAGTTGGGGTTATACACTTCTGTATGGCCATATTAATGCACTTTGTAATGTACATTGTGCATTAATTATGAGCCATACAGAAGTTATTCACTTACCTGTTCCGTTGCTAGCGTCCCCGTCGCCATGGCTCCGTCTAATTTTCAGCGTCTAATCGCCCGATTAGACGCGCTTGCGCAGTCCGGTCTTCTCCGTGTTGAATGGGGCTGCTCGTGCTGGAGAGCTGCTCCTCGTAGCTCCGCCCCGTCACGTGTGCCGATTCCAGCCAATCAGGAGGCTGGAATCGGCAATGGACCGCACAGAAGACCTGCGGTCCACCGAGGGTGAAGATCCCGGCGGCCATCTTCGCAAGGTAAGTAAGAAGTCACCAGAGTGTGGGGATTCGGGTAAGTACTATCCGTTTTTTTTTTTTCAACACATGCATCGGGTTTGTCTCGCGCCGAACGGGGGGGCTATTGAAAAAAAAAAAAAAACGTTTCGGCGCGGGACAACCCCTTTAAGTAGTGAGATCGGTCTAAAGTCTGTGTGGTCATCAGGTTCCTTTCCTGGTTTAGGTAGGACCACTATCGTAGCTTGAAGCATTTCCTCTGGGAAATTCTGTGAGGTCTAATTTTAATGAGCCGTAGTTTTCATTAATACAATTTTGGTGTACATTCACATTTTGATCAGTTTTTATTTCATTTAATTTACTTAAAAATATTTATATTTGCATCAATAAATTCAAACATATTTTTATTTTCACTTGATAGAGTTGTGTGAAGACTTGTCTTTTGCAGGAAACCACCGGGTAACACTGACATGAAAAGGGACTTGGGGATTTTAGTTAACTGTAAGCTTAACTGGAGCAACCAGTGTCAGGCAGCTGCCGCCAAGGCAAATAGGATCATGGAGTGCATCAAAAGAGGTCTAGGAGCACATGAGGAGAACATTGCTCTTCCTCTTTACAAGTCACTTGTCAGATCACATGTGGAATATTGTATAGAGTTTTGGGCACCGGTATCAGAGCTTGAGTGGGTACAAAGGTGGGCAACTAAAATAATAAATGGAATGGGCGGACTACAATATCCAGAGAGGTTATCACAATTAGGATTATTTAGTTTAGAAAAAAAAAAGCTGAGGGGCGACCTAATAACAATGTATAAATATATCAGGGGACAATACAGAGATCTCTCCCATCATCTGTTTATATCCAGAAATGTAACGGGGGGGGGGGGCGCTCTAATAACTGCATAAACATATCGGGGTCAATACAGAGATCTCTCTCTTCATCTATTTGTTATGGGAATACATCATATCCCTCTGACTTCACTGTACTGCTCCAAATTGGGTATGAGAAGTGCATGCATGCTGATATATAGTCATGGACACTCATCGGCATCAAAGACAATATGCTTCTATATTTTATGTACATCATCACGGTACATGTATACCCCAAATGACACACCAATAGAAATATATGCCCCCAAAGTCATAACTGATTGGCTTAGTTTGCAATGACTGACACATGTTAACACCTTAAGTTGTGAGTTACCACTAAACACATGATTTCTTATAAAAACTAGAATAACCTTATTAATATCCCTGCCTGGCCCAAAGAATTCAAAGGAGGGGGTCTCAGGTCTCTCAGACAGCTTTTCTCCTGGTAAAGAGGTGTGGGAGGATGTGCAAGCATCTTGTTTCTACATACCAGCATATAATATTGAACAAGTTAACCATTTAGCTGCTAGCTATTCACTAGGAAGATAAATATGTATATAATATATATATATATATATATGTGTGTGTGTGTATATATATATATATATATATATATATATATAGAATACATATATTATTACTATAGAATTCTATACCCAAGACTGTAACAAGGGGGCGCTCTAATAACTATGTATAGATATATCGTGGGACAATACAGGTATCTCTCCCATCATCTATTTATACCCAGGACTCTAACAAGGGAGCGCTCTAATAACTATGTATAAATATATCAGGGGTCAGTACAGAGCTCTCCCATCATCTATTCATACCCAGGACAGTGACTGTAACAGGGGGGCGTCCTCTACATGTAAAGGAATGAAGGTTTCTACACCAACACTACTCTTTATTGTAAGAGCAGTGAGACTATGGAACTCTCTGCTTGAGGATATGATTATGGCAAATTTAATAAAAGAGTTTAAGAGGGATCTGGATGCCTTTCTTGAGTGTTACAATATTATATGGTATAATCATTAATGACTTCAATAGAGTGGGTGATCCGGGGATTATTCCGATTGTCAGATTGGAGTCAGGAAGGAATTTTTTCCTTAAATGGGGAAAATTGGCTTTTACCTCATTGGTTTTTTTTGCCTTCCTCTGGATCAACATTGGGGTGGTAATAGTCTGAACTGGATGGACATATGTCGTTTTTCGGCCTACTCTGTCACTATGTTCACTTGAAGTTTTTAGTGGTACCCTTATGAGGTGCACATTTCAGCCTGTGAATAGGTCTTCATTAACAGCAGCGCAGGTATGTGCAGGCAGACTCAAGCAGTGCAGCAGGCGGGTCTGGGGTCTGATTTGTTATTTTATGTTAATTAGGGCAGAGACACACAAGCGTTTGAGCGAATATGCTTGCTGCTGTTGCAGAAGAGTAAGAAATAAATATATTATGGATCTTAATACGTAGATATTTGGAATATTGTTTCCTTAAGAGTTAACACCAAAGTTATCATGCCCCCGTTAAAGTACACAAACCCTCCTTTGGATCTATATGTTTCATTGGTGGATGTTTATTAAAGCATATTTTTGTAAAAACGCGCGGCATCTGTCAGCGCTGTGCCATCCTGAACTGCGTCGCACCGCCACCCGGGACACAATAATAAAGCGGTGACAAGTTCACTGTAAGACATAAAGCTTGCAAATGAGTATTATGTAAAACATGAACTGCGTGGTGGTTAGAATGGGCGCATATTGTGCAGAAATCATAGTCAACTAGACTTCTGATGTTTCTTTATTTCACTTCCATTAAATGAATTCATCATCATGACTCCTGGATTCCTGTATTATTGTTGTGAGTGACTCAGGTAATACCTTGCAGATGAAACACCAGCTGCTCAGAATGCTAATGCATATTAATGGAGAGAATGTTTGCCACAGTATGTTGTTTAGTTTTTTATTAAATCTTTCCACCGGCGGATGACAGACTGATTTTTAAGTTTATATTTTATTTTTTTACAAACAAAAGTAGAAATGCTAGTTAGTAGTTATGTTTTGACTTTTCAGATTTAAGACCTAATTCTCTCATTTTGTTGAATAATAAACCCTTCATTAAAGTTGTATTTACTGTGAGATTCCTGTATTATTCAGTACTATCGCTCATTATTATCATCTTCTTGTTTAAATATGCAATGATTGAGAATCGGCCCAGAAAATCATATTCAGAGAGACTGAAAAGTGACACATGCTGGCCAAAGTCACCTCACACCTCTTGATCAGGTGACCTAGTCATGTGACCACTACCGTCTAATGCTTTTAGGAGAACCCCTTTAATAATACACAGTATCAAAATCTTTGCAGTTTTCCAGTATAGGGAGAGGGCATAAATGAAATAAATCCTCAAAAAGGAAAAAAAAAAAACATGTAATGTGCTTGCTGAAAACTGTAAGAAAAGGTTTTGTGGTCAATCTCCATTGTTACATTTCTAGGGAAGACTATCCTCTGCTGGTAAAATACCATACCTATATAGGAAAGCATTGTGGTGGAAGCATTATACCATGGGACATGAATTTTAATTACCGGTAGCTAAAACAAAATGTCATTTTAGAAATTAGAGTGAGAATAATGGTTGTAAAATTAGGTAATATAAATTAATAGAACTTTTTTTGGACAGCCAAACAACACAATGTTAAAAAACGGGAATCAGGATAATAGTGCTCCAATGGAGGGAAATGTAAGTGTATAATGGAAAAAAGTATAGGCGTAGACTCATCCGGACGTAACAGGACCCTCAGGCCTCAGTCAGACAGGCGTTTTTTCGCGCGTTTTGCGCATCGCATGTCGGATGCGCATGCGCAAATCGCGTGACCGGAGGCGAAAAATCGCGGGAAAAATCTGCACCTACCCGCGTTTATCGTCGCTGCAAAACGCCCGTCTGACCGGAGAAAAATCGCCGTGCGCATCAAAATGCGCATGAAACTTCGTCTGACCGGCGAAAAAAATTATTTTGGTGTTCACATAAAACGGCGAACGCAGATAGGCGCGATTTGCGAATCGTCATGTCCTATAATTTTTCGCAAAAGCGGACATGTGACCGATATCATAGCGAACTATTGGTTCTATATATGCGCGAAACGCATGCGCATGCGCAAAACGCGCGAAAAAACGCCCGTCTGACTGAGGCCTCAGGGGTAACCTGGTACGTCAAAAAGATCCCGGTTGGCAGAATATACTCAGTGGTGTTTTTCAAATGGTAGTATCCAGCAGGAAATCCATTAACCCTTTCCAATCCTGTTTGTATTCTGGTTTTCCTAGGGGGCTTACTCTTTTTTCTGCCATTATACAATGGTGCTATCTGCTGGCTAAAGCCAGTACTGCATGAGGTGACACGTTGGATAGGCTCCGACAGCAGAGAGGCTGTCAATATACAGTAAGAGAACCCCAACAGATGTCTTCCAACATTGGAGCTGTACAGCCTTAAATCATAATGTCTTCAAATGTCAGACAATGGATTGGAAAGGGTTAACATTGGTCCTGTCAACATCCCTTCGGGAGAGCGTCACGGGGTTGCTCTAGGTATGGGCATACCAGAGGACAAGGAGAAAGTAATGAGACAGCAAGCAAAAAAGCCCCTTAATGCTCCAGTGGTACGGATATAGATGGAAAGAAAAAAAAACTTACTTCATAAGGGTGCCTGGTCCGCAGCACCCCTCAATCCTATAAACGTTTATGCTTCACAAAGGCTTATTTGAAAGCCGAAACTCGTTACATCTATTTGATTAAATATCTGCATTTGGAATTTTGAAAATATCCCCAGCATTTGATTACATTATATGCCTTCCGGGATTGATGGGTGCCGCGGACCAGGCACCCCTACGAAGTAAGTTTTTTTTTCTTTCCATCTATATCCATACCACTGGAGCGTTAGGGGTTTTTTTTTCGCTTGCTGTCAGAATTTAATGTTAAGGATTACATTGCTTTAGTGCAAGAAGACTTAAAGGGGTTGAACCAGAATTTCAAGTTAGAGGATAACTTGCTAATTTATGGGGGTCTCACCACTGAAAAGGGGGTTTGCGTCTCCAGCTCTCATGTCACTGTGGGGCTGCTTTCCCTCCTCTAGTGACATCACTCTTAAACCCCCCACGGACGTGGCCTATTTGGGGCATAAGGGCGCAACGATTTTTTGGGGATTTTTATCTCCACCTTTCAAACGCCATAACTTTTTTACTTTAATGTCGACACAACCATATGAGGGCTTGTTTTTTTGCATGGCGAACTGTAGTTTTATTGGTGCCTTTTTGGGGTACATAGACTATATTGTAAAACTTTTATTATTTTTTTTTATGCTGGCAGTGAGAGAAAATACATCAATTGTGCCATAGATTTTTTATTTTAACAGCATTAAAGGGGTTGTCCCGCGGCAGCAAGTGGGTCTATACACTTCTGTATGGCCATATTAATGCACTTTGTAATGTACATTGTGCATTAATTATGAGCCATACAGAAGTTATCAAAAGTTATTCACTTACCTGTTCCATTGCTGGCGTCCTCGTCTCCATGGTTGCCGTCTAATTTTCGCCGTCTAATGGCCAAATTAGACGCGCTTGCGCAGTCCGGGTCTTCTGCTTTTCTCAATGGGGCTCCGTGTAGCTCCGTGTAGCTCCGCCCTGTCACGTGCCGATTCCAGCCAATCAGGAGGCTGGAATCGGCAATGGACCGCACAGAAGCCCTGCGGTCCACCGAGGGAGAAGATGCCGGCGGCCATCTTCACCGGGTAAGTAAGAAGTCACCGGAGCGCGGGGATTCAGGTAAGCGCTGTCCAGTGTTCTTTTTTAACCCCTGCATCGGGGTTGTCTCGTGCCGAACGGGAGGGGGGGGGGTTGAAAAAAAAAAACCCATTTCGGCGCGAGACAACCCCTTTAATCAAGCAGCACAAATGACACAATGCATTTTTTCTGTGGGTCGGTATGGTTATAACGATACCAAATGTTTACATTTTTTTAGGCTTTTCCACTTTCTCGCGATAAAACCCCTTCTTCGTAAATTATTATTTTTTCTAAATCACTGCATTCATAGTCCTATAACTTTTTCTATAGATGGAGATCTGTGAGAGCTTGTTTTTTGCGTGATAAGCTGTAGTTTTTATCAGTACCACTTTGGGGTACATACAGCTTTTTTGATCACTTTTATTGCATTTTTTGGGAGGCAAAATGAGTAAAATAAGCATTTTGCCTCAGTTTTTTAGGGCTTTTTTATTACAATTTTTGCCTTGCAGGAAAATAAGTGTGTTCAATTTGATGTACGAATTGTTACGGATGCGACGATACCAAATAGGTGGGATTTTTTTTTTTTTTATACTAACAATGGAAAAAGCACAAAAAACTATTTCTTTTTACTTTTTATTTTACTTTTTTTTTTTACACTATTTTCATCTTTTTTTACACTGTCTATGTCCCTATAGGGGACCTGTACCATTGCACTTTAGTCCTGCAATGCCTTATCGATAGCAATCATAGACAATGGCAAAGCAGGACGCCAGTAACTGTTGTCCTGCTTCCATGGCAACCCGTCGGGCCTCCGTGACACTATCACAGATGTCTGAGGACATCACTGAGGGAGCATGTTAAGGGGTTACCAGTGGGGGTTGCTATCCCAATGCACCCCCACTGTTTCAGCAGGAGGCCGTCTATCGGTAACAACCGGTTCCTGCTGTCGGATAGCGAGAGATCTCTTCTGATCTTGCGTATCCGCAGGGCGTAAGTGTACATACAGTTGCATTAAGTACCCATCTGCCAGGAGGTACACTTATGCCTTGTGGCTGGAAAAGGTAATTAGAGTGCTAGCTGCACATGTGCTATCAGCGCTCCACTCATTTCATTGGAGCTGTTGAAAATGCTTGAGTGGGTGCTGCTTGGGCATCTTAGCAGTCTTATTGGAAGTGAATGGAGCACTGGCTCTACATTCAGTCTTCTCCTCACTGCAGGTGGTGCAGAAACCCCACAGTGTGGGATGGGGGACACAAGATGACTGTTCTTGAGATCGGCGGGGGTCTTATCAGCGAGACCCCATCAATCAGCAAGTTATCTCCTATCCTGTGAATGTGAAATAACTTGAGATTCTGGTAAACCCATTTAAGCCCCATATAGCAAAAAAACTAACGTGTCCAAACCCACCAATTTCAGACCAGAAGTGTTTTGTATGTGTATGGAGTGTTTCCCAACTTTTCCCAGAGCTGTTTGGTTGTAAAACACATGAACACTCAGCCCACCCGAGCGTTCATGTGTATGGGGCAGTCTGGGGAAATAACTGTTGGAAGAATGGGCATTCAGCAGACAGGTATTAAAGATGCATGGGCACTTTAAAAGGGTTGCACCAACTGTTTCATTACATGCAGTACTCTACAAAGGGCAAAATAAAACATTCGAAGCTCAAATGTTTTAAAGAAAAATACACCTTTCATATGTGGTAGATGCTGTAGTAATGCCCCCACTTGGGATATTTGCTCACTGTTGCGTATAGACACGTCCTGCTGTAGTTCCTTGGGTAACAGTCAAGCACGCACATCCATACCTTTGTCTTTCTGCTGGGGTCTCAGTCTGCTGTCTGGGTTTCCTCTGCAGTGAAATAGCGCATGTGCATTTGCACCGAGCTCACTGAAGTGGTCACATGTACGTGGCTCAGTTCCACCTACAGCCTCCACAGCTATAGAGGAAGGTAAGTCTGGTGGGAGGAGCCCAGGTCACAGTGTGCTCATGGGAATTATTGTTTATTGCCTTACAGCTACAGGCTGCAGGACCGCCCACAGAAGTGTTTTAAAGGGCCAGCATTGCTAGAGCAGTGAGGGTACTAAAGACAGGAATAGGCAGAGGAGGCTAATGTATGTACAGTTACTCTGCATGTACAGTGTTATGATGATTTCACAACTTTACTGACAATTGGGGCTAAAGCACTACCTCTTTAAGTTTCATCCATAATATAAATTTTTCTTATCATTGACTTCCATGTGAGCAGATATCAGAGACATTAAAGTTACATACACATTATATTATGGAGGATCCCATAAAACTTGGCAGATCCACAAAAATTGCTATATCTAATTCATATGGCCCTCTTTAGAAAAATGAAAGATGTTTTCTGTCCTGTCTACGGCCTCATGATGGGTAGGGGTGGTCTTTGACAGCTTATTATCTTCTTGACAGAAAGCTAATATAATGTATAGTACTATGTATAGTAGCATGGGAAGTATAGACACTGGAGGGGTTTATCAAATCAAAAAAATGTACACATTTTGGAACGTGTCTTTTTTTGTACAAAAAATGCTATTTTTTAAAATTTTACATCAGACTCCCCACTTTTTAAGTTAGTGTGTAGAGCTAAGCAGAAGGGAGTGTAACTTAGCTGAAGGGAGTATCCCTTCCTCCACCCTAGTAGACTCTGGCAAAAGGTGCAACTGGCAAAAAGTACAATACATGGACAAGCAACAGATTCACCAAACTTATTAAAAGACTCGCACCTATTAATAAGTTAGGTATGTCTTACTCCAGAGCACTTCATATTAAGACAGGCATTTAAAACGTCTCTGTTAGTAAATCTGGGCCATTGCGTCTTGGTTACAATCTTTTATGATCACTCATTGCTCAGAAGCTTTTCAAACACTCATATCCTGGGGCTGAAAAACTCCTCACTGACAATCTACTATAGTGGGATTTCTCTTCTGCTTATGCAAAGACAGATAAATATTACGGTAACTGTGACAAGAGAGTTAATTGCTCAAGAACGGCTTCGTTATGTTAATTTTAAATAAACCTATTTTAATGCTAAACTCTCCTAAAGCATAACTAATGCAGCGGCACCGGTACAGGTAAGAATACAAAGATGTCAAAGTAGGGATCTCCTTCACAATGTAAAGAAGTATCATTCTTTCTATTAGTTTACAATTCCTTACAAAGAATGTTTCATTTGAAACATATGCATAGGTTTATGTGCGCACTTGTTAAAGGCTTAGCTGTCAAAAAATTTTATTTGACCGCTTTTTAACAGATTGAATGAATAGCATGGCGAATGGAAACAGATAAGGAACCAATTAGGACTTTATTCAGCGTGGCTCTGCTGCAACAAGATGTGAATACAAAAAAAAACTATTAGCCATTCTGCTAAAAATTCCCTGAAATGTAAGAATACAGTTACTTATGTTTATCTGATCAAAGCTTCTATATTTCATTACATTTTATCTCATGTATGCAGAAACAATTTCCATTTAGGTAAGAAAATTGAGATGCATAAATCAGGTAAGTTGTCATTATGCTGTAGCCGAGCTGGAAGCTTCAGTATCAGCTATTTCTGGGGCATGATACGGCATACTCCTTCTCTAAAGCTATAGCACAGCTACTGAAATGCAACATGAAGAAGTGAAATAGCCTTTTTGCTGCTCCGCACTGGGTTATTCCATTTCTAATAACTTTTATAATGTTTGCTAAACTTTAACTGTTTAACCCCTTAAGGGCATGGCCTGTTTTGGCCCTAAGGATGAGACAAGTTTTGGGGTATTTTCATCTCCACTTATCAAAAGCCATAACTTTTTTTACTTTTCCGTTGACATGGCTGTATGTGGGCTTATTTTTTGCATGCCAAACTGTACATACATGTATGGATTAAAGGTTTTGGGGTGGGTTGGAGTGAAGCCTACTCCATACCAGACAAGTAATAGTTGTATTAAACATCTGACATCTTACCGCAATAACTACAATTGGAGCTAGCTCTTAAAAGCTGCATTCAATGTTAACACAGTATTTAAGTCTTTAAGCGAGGGCGGCCCTTCATCACCCCATTGGCATCTCTGCCATGTTATCACGTGAATTTCTGAAGCCTCCCAGGCCTGCCATTTATTCTTGGCAACAGTGAAACTTACAATGCGTGTCAATGCGGAAATATATCAATTGCATATACAAGTCCCCTAGTAGGAAGTTAAAAAGAAATCATAAAGACATCAACAGTTTTTAAAGTAAAAAAATATATATATATTCCCATTTTCACATAAAAAAGGGGGGAAAAAAAGCATAATTGGTATTGCCCAGTTCATAAAAGTCTACAATATTAAAATATTGAATTATGTATCCTCTACAGTGATGTACAATGCCAGAAATTGTGTTCTTTGGACACCCCGTCTCCCAAAGAAAGAGAAAAAATTGATCAAAGAGCCCCATGTACCCCAATATACAACCAGGAAAAACTAAAGTACATCCAGCCTATAACAAGCTGTTATATGCCCCGTTTACACAAATATACAAAAAGTAATGGATTTCAGAATATTGCAACAAAGAGCCATTTTTTAGGAAAAAGGTTTTTTTATTTTTTATTAAGTAGCAAAACAAAGAAAACAACATAAATGTGGTATCACTGTAATCATACCAGCTCACTTAAGTCAACATATTTTTTTTAACACACCATGTATGCTGTAAAAGGAAAACTCAGAAAACAATGCCACTATTGATTTTTTTGCTATTTCATCCCACTTAAATACTGTATTCTTTAAACTTTAACAATATGTTATATGGTATATTTACTGGTTCCATTTAAAATATTCAACTTGCCCCCAAAATACCAAACCATTATAGGACTATATTGGCAGAAAAATAAAAAATGTTATGTTTCTTGAAAAGTGGCGATGAGAAAACAAAACCCCTCAAAATGGCTGATCCTTAAAGGGACTTCCCAATTCTAGATATTGTGCTGTAGGAAGCAGGCATCTCTGTGGCATAGGTTGGTACTGCAGGCTGAGTCCCATTTATTTCAATAGGATACAGACTTTCATACCAACTTGGGACAATTACACACTGTACAGAGTTATCTGATTCCTGCAACAAGACAGCTAGAAGTGAAACAATTCCTTTAAGGTGTTAAAGGGGTTCTGACATGAATAATGTTTTTATGCTTTAGCAGCCATTGTTCCCTGGTCTGCCTAATAAACACAGGGAACCCACGATTTAATGGCTGTTAAATCATAAAAACATAATACTTACCTTGTCTCCTGTTTTTGTTGACATCGGGGGGGGGTCATCTCCTGGCAGACGCTGTTCTTCTGCTTCTTCCTCCACGAGCCGCGCCGCTCCAGGATTGCGCACATGCGCAGTGGAGAGGTGCCCTCTGACAGGGGTCAGCACGGGCCGCCTCTCCACTGCGCACGCGCAGAATCTCGGAGTTCAGCCAGGACGGACGTGCCGCCCACAGCAAGCATTGCTTGTGACGTGCTTGCTGTGGGCAACCCGTCCGTTCACCTCGGAAGTGGCTGACGGACGGAGCAGAGCAGGAAGCGGTCATTTTGACTGCTCTTGCTCTGCTTCTACAAGCCACAGAAGAAGATGCCGGCTGGAGGGGAACATGCCGGGCGATCGGTCCTGGCCAGGCAAGGTGAGTACAATTTTTTTTTTTTAGTGACAGAACCCCTTTAATGTTGGTGATTATAATAATAATTACAATATATACAATTTAAAGAGGTTTTATCCTTAAGTTAGACCATTAATATTTGATTAACATAGGACCTGACCTGTTGATCCCCACTGATTAGCAAAATGATGGGGCTGCAGAGCTCCAGTTAGTGCTGGAGTACCCTAAAAGGGTTTTCCAGACAGTGCTGGCCACTACACCGGGGTCGGAGCAGCAGCTTTTGCTCTGATCTCCATGTATCCTGGCATTGATAGTGGGCGCTGCCTGAAAACTGCTTTCATTGTTTACACAGGTACCTTGGATAATCCGTAAATGTGGCTGTGCTTGGTACTACAGCTCTGTACCATTCAAGAGAATAGTAGAACAGGCGGTCAATATTAAGGTTCCAGAAAACCCAATTAGGTATTGTTCTAAGTAATAAAAAATATGTATTTAACCCATTAGTGATGGCCCCATTGCCTTTTTACATCCTAGCTAAGTGGGCTATAATTCTTAGGGACATAGAAACATGCTTCCTCTGAAGACTAAAGTCATGTTGGCTGAGAACGTGACAGCTCCATGCTGATGGCTGCCGGATGTAGCCGACAATGTAGAGCTGTTATGGGGGCCAGAATACACGGTCCCTGGTCATGTGATTGCCGCTATCCAATGGATAATGGTTATCACGTAAAAGTAAAAAAAGTTACAATTTCACTTCCAGTCATGAATCCAAATCATAAGAGGAGGTGAAATTACTTACCTAAGGCCTCTGGTTAGAGTTATTCTATGTTAAAGTGACATAGGTCAGATTTCCAAAATTTGGCCTGTCATTAAGGGGTTACAGAATATCTGCACTTAACATTTTCTCAACTGATGTTTAATTTTAAAGGCCTCATGAAGAGGCACCTATTGAAACAGATTTAGGAGTAAGTAGAGATGGAAATATGTGGTTAATATAGTGATATAATCTTTTGCAAGATGACGATTAGGAGTAACAGAACAAAATAGTTTTAGCTATGAACAAAACACAGCAAATGATGTGAAGCATGATGATCTGCGTACAGCGCTACAGAATATGCTGACGCTATATGACTTAGATGGATAATGAATAATATGATAATCATTATAGTAAAAATAAACATGTGCTGTAGAACTGGTGATAAATACCAATTTTGAAAAAGTATGCAAATATGTCTCAATGCAATTTCATAAAAATAGAAAATGATGTGCACAATAAAGGGATCTGGCACACATACTGAAAACTGGGAACATTTGTTATGTTAGGTAACAGTTTGTTCCGTCTTCTGAAATTCTTTGTCCTTTGACAAACCAATGTCAATTAATTTGAGGCTTGGGTGAGCCTATGTCAATCTCTATGCAATTAGTAACATGCTATAATTATAGTTATTTCTGTAATTCTGGGGCAAATTAACTCTGTCCTAATTTAAAAAAGAGAAAAAGTGTTTGTAGAGAAGATTGAATATTGATGGCTTACTCTCTTTATATGATTATGCGTAAGGATTATTCAAGAATTACATGGTTTTTTACTTTTAGTGAGAAAATATGTTTTTGCTTTTAAACTATGCATTTTTATTAGCAAGTGAAAAAAAAGGATCATCCAGCCCCAGTAATCGACAGGGTGAAAACACATCTTTATTCCAGCATGATGTTAAAATCCATGCATAATGATGTAAGTCAACCCTCATAAATCAGTTAACCCAACGGGTTTCTGACATAGCGTCCTTACTCATGGCCATGAACCTAGCTGCATTCTGAGGTTTTCATCTGTGCACAGAATATCACATGAATCAGGTGAGCTGACTTATCTGGAATGGATACATTTTGATTAGTTATACGTTCTTTATAATATTATTTGGCCCTTAAAATGCAGAGTTGGTTACTGGGAATAAAGAGGAGTAAATGTTGAACTTGAAACCTCTGAGACCCAATTTAAAATCTGTAGAAGTAACATAGTATGTTACGCAGAAAAATTACCTAAGTACATTCAGTTCAGCCTAGTTAACCCTCAATATTGATCCAGAGGAAGGCAAAAGAAAAACCCAATGAGGTAGAAGCCAATTCTTCCCATTTAAGGGAAAAAAATTGGAGATGAGCGAGCACACTCGTCCGAGCTTGATGCTCATTCGAGTATTAGGGTACTCAAGATGCTCATTACTCGAGTCGAACACCATGTGGTACTCGAGTCAATTGCATTTCCTTCCCCACATGTTTAGCACCATTTTCTAGCCAATAGACATGTGGGGAAGGCATTACCATTTCCTGCTGTGACGTGCCAGCCCCCCTCCACAGTAGTGAGTGGCTGGGCCGATCAGGTGACGGCCGAGTACTTAAACTGGTCCCGCCCGCAGCTCACCTCAGACGCATGCTGGCAAAGGTTAGGGATAGTGCTGCTGCTGATATAGAGAAAGTGTAAGAGTAGGATCCTGTCATCAAGAACCCCAACGATGCTTCTTAGGCCTACTCCTCATAGTGTGCATTACTGTTGTGGCTGGCTGGGAACAGTAGTGCACCATTTTTTTTTAACATCTCGGGCTGTGCAGGCCATTTCAGCTATAGTGTTCTGTGTGTGCAGTGCATAAGCATAGTGTAGGGACACAGCTACTTATATAGGGAAAGTTTTACAGTCCTTCTGATCCTCTGTACAAGAACCCCCAATAGTTGTGGCTGGCTGGGAGCAGTAGTGCATGAATTTTTGTATTACGCATCTAGGCCTGTTCCCAGCCTTTGAGTAATAGCGTTCTCAGCCTGCAGTGCCGTACAGCCAGCTCTCACCGTGAAACTGCACTCTAACATCTCCTAGCCTACTGAAAACTACTTCAGTTATACCGTTCTATGTCTGCAGTGCATTAGACAGAGGTCTCACAGCTAAAAGCGCTGCGGAATAAGTTGGCGCTATACAAATAAAGATTATTATTATTATTAAACAGTACTGTAAAATTTCCTGGGCCACTGCAAAGTATTTCAGCTCTGCCACTGTGCAGAGCGTCTCACAATACCCTTTCCTTGGTGGGGTTGTGATAGCCGCAGTTACCAGTACTATCCACTGGCTTTAGAGTCTTCTCCCACTCCATACAGCCTCTTATCTACAAGTCTCTGCGAGCAGTAAATTACCCCTAGGTATCAGCACAAGACAGCTGGTTAATTTTTTCAAGTCACAGCACAGAGCCTCCGCTATCTACAAGTCTCTGTGTGCGGTGAATTAGCCACAGTTGTCAGCGCTGTACAGTTGGGTAATTTATTTGGGCCCTGATCTATTCTTAATCTGCCATGATGAGGAGTAGGGGTAAGGGTCGAGGACGCGGGTGTCCAAGTGAGGGTGTAGGCACAGGCCGAGTTCCTGGTCGTGGTGAATCACAGACGGCTGCTGCGGGATTAGGAGAGAGGCAAGATTCTCAGCCCCCCAGCTTCATATCACAATTTACTGGTCCGCGTGGTAGACCTTTATTACAAACAGAGCAGTGCAAGCAGGTCCTGTCGTGGATGGCAGAAAACGCGTCCAGCAATGTATTGACCACCCAGTCTTCTACGCAGTCCACTACTCCCGGCCTAGGGATTGCAACTCTGAATCCTTTGGCTGCTCCTCCTTCATCCCAGCCTCCTCACTCCATGAAAATGACAAATCATAAGCAGGCAGACTCCCAGAAACTGTTCTCGGGTCCTTGTTATGAGTGGGAAAAAATGGTTCCTCTCTCACCTGAGGAGTTTGTCATGACCGATGCCCAACCTTTGGAAAGTTCCCAGAGTCCAGGTGATGAGGCTGGGGACTTCTGGCAACTGTCTCAAGAGCTTTTTGTGGATGAGGATGATGAGACACAGTTGTCTGTCAGTGAGGTAGTAGTAAGGGTAGTAAGTCCGAGGGAGGAGCGCACTGAGGATTCGGAGGAAGAGCAGCATGAGGATGAGGTGACTGGCCCCACCTGGTTTGCTAAGCACACTGAGGACAGGGCTTCAGAGGGGAAGGCAAGTGCAGCAGCAGGACAGGTTGGAAGAGGCAGTGGAGTGGCCAGGGGTAGAGGCAGGGCCAGAGCGAAGAATCCCCCAACTAATCCCCAAAGCACCCTTCTCGAGCCAAGACTCCATGCAGAGAGCTGGATGTTTTTTAGTGAGAGTGAAGATGACCAATGAACAGTGGTGTGCAACCTGTGTCACACTAAGATCAGCCAGGGGGGTCACCAGTACCAGCCTCACCACCACCAGCATGCACAGGCATATGATGGCCAAGCTCCCCACAAGGAGGGATGAAGGCCATTCACCGCCTCCGGGTCACACCACTGCCTCTTCCCCTGTGCCCCAACCTGCCACACAGATCCACCCCCCTCCCAGGACACAGGCATGAGCACCTCCCGGCCTGCACCCACGCCCTCACCTCCACCGTCCTCCTCTCCATCCAGCAATGTCTCTCAGTGCAGCGTTCAGCTGTCACTAACACAAGCGTTGCAGCGAAAGCGCAAATACGCCGCCACCCACCCGCATGCACAAGTTTTAAACGTGCACATTGCCAAATTAATCAGCCTGGAGATGCTGCCGTACAGGCTTGTGGAAACGGAGGCTTTCAAAAACATGATGGCGGCAGCGGTCCCACGCTACTCGGTCCCCAGTCACCCATATTTTTCCCAGTGTGCCGTCCCAGCCCTACAGCAGCACGTCTCCCGCAACATAAATCATACCCTCACCAACGCGATTACTGGGAAGGTCCACTTAACCACAGACACGTGGACAAGTACTGGCAGGCAGGGCCACTATATCTCCCTGACAGCACATTGGGTCAACTTGGTGGAGGCTGGGACCGATTCAGAGCCTGGGACCGCTCACATCCTACCCACACCCAGAATAGTGGGTCCTGCCTCGGTACTGGTATCTGCGGCGTTTTATGCCACCTTCTCCAAACCCTCCCCTCTTCCTCCTCTGCAACTTCTACCTCTCAATTAAGAAGTGTGAGCATGTCGCCAGCAGTCGGTAGCGCGTGGCACGGCAGCACAGTGGTGGGCAAACGTCAGTAAGCCATGCTGAAACTAATCAGCTTAGGTGACAAGAAGCACATGGCCCCTGAGCTGCTGCAGGGTCTGTCAGAGCAGACCAACCTCTGGCTTTAGCTGCTGAGCCTCTAACCGGGCATGGTCGTGTGTGACAATGGCCGTAACCTGGTGGGGGCTCTGCAGCTCGGCAGCCTCACACACGTGCCATGCCTGGCCCACGTCTTCAATCTGGTGGTTCGGCGGTTTCTGAAAAACTACCCCCACTTGTCTGACCTGCTCGACAAGGTGCACCGCGTCTGCGCACATTTCCGCAAGTCCACCACGGACGCTGCCACCCTGAGGACCCTGCGATGTCGGTTTCAGCTGCCAGAGCACCGACTGCTGTATGACGTGCCCACACGCTGTAATTCTACGCTGCACATGTTGGCCAGGCTGTGCGAGCAGTAGTGGAATACCAGCTGCAACATGGGTGGCGGAGTGGTAGTCAGCTTCCGCAATTCTGAGGAGTGGGCATGGATGGCACATATCTGCCAGGTCCTCAGAAACTTCGAGGAGTCTACCCAGATGGTGAGTGGCAATGCGGCAATCATTAGCGTTACCATCCCGCTGCTTTGCCTGCTGAGAAGTTCGCTGCCAAGCATAAAGGCTGACGCTTTGCGGTTGGAACAGGAGATGGGGGATGACAGTATATCGCTTGATAGCCAGACCACCCTCATGTCTATATCTCAGCGCATTTTGAAGGAGGAGGAGGGGGAAGAGACAGCTGGGCACACTGCAGAGGGAACCCATGCTGCTTTCCTCTCATCTGTTCAGTGTGTATGGGCTGAAGAGGAGGAGGAGGAGGAAGATCCTGAAAGCCATCTTCCTAGTGAGGACAGCGATGTGTTGCGTACTGGGACCCTGACACACATTGCTGACTTCATGTTAGGCTGCCTTTCCCATGACCCTCGCGTTAGATGCATTCTGGGCAACACGGATTACTGGGTGTACACCCTTCCCGACCCACGGTATAAGGAGAACCTTTCCACTCTCATTTCCAAAAAGGAAAGGGGTACGAGAGTAATGCAATACCACAGGGCCCTGGTGGAAAAAGTGATGCTAAAGTTCCCATCTGACAGCGCTAGCGGCAGAAGACGCAGTTCAGAGGGCCAAGTAGCAGGGAAAGAGCAGGGATCAAGCAGCATGTCCAGCGCAGGCAGGTGAACACTCTCTAAGGCCTTTGCCAGTTTTATGGCTCCCCAGCAAGACTGTGTCACCACTCCACAGTCAAGGCTGAGTCAGAAGGAGCACTGTAAAAAGATGGTGAGGGAGTACGTAGCCAATCGTACCACTGTCCTCCATGATGCCTCTGCTCCATACAACTATTGGGTGTCAAAGCTGGACATGTGGCACGAACGTGTGCTGTACGCCCTGAAGGTGCTGGCCTGCCCTGCCGCTAGCGTCTTGTCAGAGATGGTGTTTAGTGCAGCTGTGAGAATTATCACGGATAAGCGTACCCACCTGTCAACTGCCAGTGCCGAGATGCTTACACTCATAAAGATGAACAAAGGCTGGATTTCCCCAGACTTCTCTTCTCCACCGGCGGAAAGAAGCAGAATCTAATGATTCTTTTTGCTGCAAAAGGAGAAAAATGCATCCTCTATCACCACAAAAAAGGGACAATTAACTTTGTCAATCACTCTTGGATATTATTACTCCTCCTCCTACTACTCCTCCTCCTAAAACAGCATGTCATCATGCTGAACTTCCAATTTTTCTGTGGCCCAAAAGGCTCTGTTTAAAAGTTTTTTACAATTTTTCAAAGTTTCAAAAGTATTGATACTTTAACAGAAACCATTTTTTTTTCAGAGGGCTGCCCTCCAGACTCTGTTACAAATTAAGCAACAGTGAGCTGTATCTTTAAAAAATGTTTATGGGTTTCAGCTGCCCTCGTGGTTGAGCAATTTTTCAGGGGTGCACTTGTACTCTTGGTACACCAATTTTTCTGGCCCTCGCCTGCACTGTTATCTAACTAATTTTTCCAGTCTTTGCCTAAAGTCTTGGTAATCAAATTTTTTCTGGTATTCGCCTGTACTCTTGGTACACCAATGTTTCAGGGGTTCACCTACACTCTTGCTACAGAAATGTTACAAGGGTCTGCCTATACTTTTGCTACAGAAATGTTACTGGGGTCCGCCTATGCAGTTTCTACTGAATGGTTTGAGGGGTTCGCCGATACTCTTGCTACAGAAACGTTACTGGGGTCTCCCTATAGTTTTGCTACAGAAATTTTACTGGGGTCCGCCTATACTCTTGCTATACAAATGTTATTGGGGTCCGCCTATTCTCTTGCTATAGAAATGTTACTGGAGTCCGCCTATACTTTTGCTACAGAGATGTTACAGGGGTCTGCCTATACTTTTGCTACAGAAATGTTACATGGGTCTGCCTATACTTTTGCTACAGCAATGTTATTGGAGTCTGCCTATGGTGCGGGTGCACAAAGACTTCCCATCGTAGTGTTTTACCTATCTGGCACAAATACGCTGACTGACTTGGGCAGAAATGTGGGCCAAGGCCGAGGTCCTTGGCAGGGTGAAACTCTGCCATGTTTGGGCACTTTGATTTCTTCCTGTGTAATACCATCTTTGTGCACCCACAGCATAGGTGAGCCAAAGGAACTCAAAGACTTCCTATTGCGGTGGGGAGCTATCTGACACCTACACAGAATGAATTGTGTAGGGACCCATGGATTTCCCATAGCTATTTAACTCACGGCACCTTGGGTCACACAAGGTGGAGTCTGGGACCAAGCCTGACCTAGGGCACACTCACCTACTTCCCACACAGAGTACTGCGGGTCCTACCGCGGTCATGGTTTCTCGGCCTTATTATGCCACCTCCTCCTTCTGCTTGGGGTCAGGGCATCAGCACTGGGCAACATGTATTTTCTCTCGTGTTACCACATTTATCTGAGACACTGGTTTGGGCCAAATAAAAGGAGCGTTACTGCATTAATGAGACGTTCACAGCTGCACTAGCATCCGAGTCCGCTTTATGCTCATGATTAATGAGGGTGTGAGGCGAGGCCGAGGTCCTTGGCAGGGTGAAGCTGCCATGTTTGTGCACTCTAATTTCTTTATGTGTAATACTTTCCTTGGGTTCCAGGGGCTCGCTTATGCTGTGGGTGCACAAAGACTTCCCATTGCGGTGTTTTAACTGTCTGGCACAAATATACTGACAGACTAGGGTAGAAATGTGGGACGAGGTCCTTGGCGGGGTGAAACTCTGCCATGTTTGGGCACTCTGATGTCTTCATGTGTAATACCATGTTTGAGATCCTTGCGCTCGCCTATGCTGTGGGTGCACAAAGACTTCCCATTGCGGTGTTTTACCTTTCTGGCACAAATACACTGACTGACCAGGGTAGAAATGTGGGACAAGGTCCTTGGCGGGGTGAAACTCTGCCATGTTTGGGCACTCTGATTTCCTCATGTGTAATACCATGTTTGAGTTCCTTGGACTCACCTATGCTGTGGGTGCGCAAAGACTTCCCATTGTGGTGTTTTATCTGTCTGGCACAAATACACTGACTGACTAGGGAAGAAATGTGGGCCAAGGTCCTTGGCGGAGTGAAACTCTGCCATGTTTGGGCATTCTGATTTCTTCCTGTGTAATACCATCTTTGTGCACCAACAGCATAGGCGAGCCCAAGGAACTCAAAGACTTCCCATTGCGGTGTCGAGCTATCTGACACCTATACAGAATGAATTGTGTGGGGACACATGGATTTCCCATTGCTATGTAACTCACGGCACCTTGGGTCACACAAGGCGGAGGCTGTGACCGAGCCTGTCCTGGGCCCTCTCACGTGCTTCCCACACAGAGTATTGCTGCATTGTGGAGATTTGTAGAAGTGCTGGCACCTGAGTTCTCTTTATGCCCATGTTTGCGGCTCCTGACAATTTTGTGGCGGAGGTGGCACGGGATTGGAATGATGATCGTACATCAATTTATCATCAATTCTCAACAGCATTGTGGGCTATCGCCCACACTTTCAAAGAGGGTTGCTGCCTGGCCCTGCCAACGCTCTGCAGTGTGTGCCTCTGGTTCCTCCTCATCCAGTACGCAGTTATAAATAGACATGAGGTGGTGTGGCTATGAAGCGAGCATGTGGCATGAGGGCAGCTGAACACTGCGCAGGGAAACTTGTGCGCTGTGGACGCAGGGTCGTGCAGGGGGGGGGGGGGGGGGGGGTTGGACTGCAATGCCAGCATGTAACCCAGGAGAAGAAGCAGCAGTGTCACCCACAGGCAGTGATTGTCCTTGTTTGCAGGTAGTGTGGTGCTTGGCTAAGATGGCTTGAGAAAGACTATTTCTAGTCGAAACGTTGCCTGTATTTGTTTTACAATATGGAGCAATAAAAATGTGGCTTTTATACAAATTCACCATCGAATGCTGCCACTTCTTTTCTGGCTAAGATTTGCCAGCGTGTGTGCCTTGCTAATGAGGGTTTGTCCGAAGTAAATTGTTAGGGGGGTGACTGCCAGACTGTTGCCCCCATTTTGGCTTAATAGTGGGACCTGGGAGCCTCAGATACAGCCATGCATGCAGCACCTGCCCTTTCCTATCCATTTCTGTGGTGTTTTTTATGACTTTCTGATGTTTTCTGGTGTTTCATAAGTCATCACCTATGCGGAGCATCGGTCCCATACAAAAATGCTTGAGTCGCTCTTTGACTTCAATAGGGTTCGTTACTCGAAACGAGCTATTGAGCATTACGAAAATTTCGACTCGAGCAACGAGCACCCGAGCATTTTGGTGCTCGGTCATCTCTAAAAAAAATCCTTGCAGACTCCAATCTGGCAATCAGAATAATCCCTGGATCTCCGAGCATTCTGAAATAATCAGTGATTATAATATAATATTGTAACACTCAAGAAAGTCGTCCAGACCCCTCTTTCAGTCTTTAATCAGTTTGTCATCAAAACATCCTCAGGAAGAGAGTTCCATAGTCTCACTGTACTAATGGTAAAGAACCTGGTAGATCTGGTAGATCTCTTGAATGAGAATAAAACTGGCATGACTAATATGAAAGCACCATTTACAGAATTAAATTCAACACAGTGGAATTATGGATTTTAGTTGAGATGTTTCATTCTTTGGGAGAGTTTTTTAAGGATTTCAGATTTGTGAATATGTACTTTAAAGTTACTAATTTTTTTTAACTTTTCCATTTTTTTTCAGGGTGGTTGGAAGTGCAATCCTAGAATTTGTTATGTACATTAGTAGGCTGTCGGCAAATAAAGCTAATTTATGCTCCCAAGTTCCACATTTATTGCCCTGAATATTGCGGTTCTTCCTTAGTGCATTTGCTAATGACTCCATTATGAGAATATATAGAAAAGGGGACAAGGGGCATACCTGTCTGGTGCCATTTTTAATTTCTAGTGGTGATGAAAGGGATTCATTTATTTGAATCCTTGCTATCCGGTGATTATATAAAGCCATAACCCAGTTTCTAAATCGGGGGCCCATGCCTATCTTTCGCTGGGTCACTTCTAGGAACCCCCAGTGGACCCTATCAAACACTTTCTCCGCATCAATTGACAATAAACACAGGGGATTCCCAGAGATGCGAGTCCACAAAATCAGCGATATCAATATAATAGTGTTATCCTTTTGCTTCGCGACCTAGAATGAAGTCCGCCTACTCCCTATGAATCAAGAATGGGATGATGTGTGTTAAACGAGAGGCTAATATCTTGAAATATAATTTTGTGTCTTTATTTTTTTTTTTTTTCAAATCCAAGTTTTATTGAGTTTTAACAAAAGGTACAACAAACAGGTAACAATGAAAATGTCGGGAATCAAAGGTCCCTGGTAAATCCAGCGGGAGGGTTTGCATCATACATCACGGACCTGGGCCGATGATTCCACTTATGAAAGAACATATCTCGGCAAAACGAGTGGACAGACAAAGACTTACAACACAAGGGAGGGGGGGGGGGGAGGTCGGAGGAGGGTAAGGGGGGGGGACATTAACGTGTGATCTGTGCTGGTAATCACGTCTCCTGACGGGAGCCTCTCCCGTGCGCCAGCAAACCAAGGCCTACCGCCGCCATCTCCCCACCCAAAGGGTGTCAGCACGAGAGCTCTGAGCGTATTCTTTGCCATGGGCCCCAGATTTCAATGAATTTTTCATGAGAGCCGTTGGACCAACTAGATAGTTCCTCTAAATTGTAAGTCCAGTCCATTCTGTCCCTCCACTGGGAGAAAACAGGTGGAGTCTTCTGCAACCACAGGGGGGGGATAAGCGCCTTGGCACCGTCAATTGCGTGCGCCAATAATCTATGCCTCAGAGGGTTAAAGTCACCAGAGGGCCTCCACAGAAACATCACCTCCGGGGTCAAAGTAAAGTTGGGTAGTATTATTTTTAGTGCATCAGCTATCTTATGCCAAAAGGTCCCTAGGAGAGGACAGGACCAACAAATATGGAGGTATGAGCCCAAGTCTTTCTCGCATCTCCAGCATTTGCTGCTAGAGGTAAGTTTGTGGTCGGCCAACCACTGTGGGGTCCTATACCAACGGACTAGTAACTTGTAGTGGGCTTCTTGGTTGATGATGCAAGCGGAGACTCCGTAGGCGAACCTTAGAATTAATTGTATGTCTGATGAGGATAAGGTGATATTTAACTCCTTCTCCCAGGAGGAGATAAACGCGGGTTTGCCTGGTGGAGGGGGCGGGAAACAAAGTCTGCGCAAGCGCGCAATCTTTCCGGCAGACGTGCTGTTTGCTTCTACTGCCCTCTCGAAGGCTTTGAGGGGTCTAGTGGAAGTGAAGGTTTTCTTGAAGTCCTTAATAACGCCTTCAAATTGAGCTCTTTGAAGGAAAGGTAGGGACTGGTCGGGTAGCAATGACCCCACTATCTCCCCAGGGTCCAAATGTCTCAGGGACTGGAGCTCTCCCAGGGACTTGTTATTGAATCTTTGCCAGAGTCTGGCCGAGCAAGGGTCCAGGGGGATACCCATCAGGGAGGGGAGAGAACAAAGTGGGGAGATTGGAGAGGGGGTGGGCGCTAATACTTCGATTCGGGAAGCCCACGCTTCACTAGGGCCCCTCAGGAGCGTGTTGTAGTTCTTATTTCTATAAATGGCTTTTTTAGGGAACCACAGGTTCTCCAGCAGCGAGGGGCCGTACATGGCCGTAATCATCCGGAACAGGAGCGGGTCCCCTGTTGGCCTGGTCAATCTCAGCCAGTAGCTAATGTGAGATGCGACGTAGAAGTCAGAAATGCTCGGCAGCTCCATCCCACCCTCCTCCCTTCTCCTTGTCAAGAGGCTATAGGGCAATCTGGAGCCTCTTTGCCTCCAAATGTATTTAGTAAACATCTTGCGGAGGCTGTTAAAAAAATGTGCAGGTAGATGGACAGGGAGAGACCGGATCTGATACAAGATGATTGGAAATATGTAAGATTTTATTATATTTCTCCTCCCGAACCAAGAAATGCAAGGGAGGTCATAGTTATGCAGAAGAGCTTTAATTTTAGAAATCAGTGGGGGGAAGTTTGCCGCGAAGAGGTCCTCTGTCCTCCTTGTTAACCTTACACCCAAGAAGGCAATTTCAGTATTGGACCAGGAGAACGGGGAGCCAGACATCAAGTTCGCACAGCGCGCTCTTGGGATCGAGACGTTGAGGGCCGTTGATTTATTAAAGTTTATTTTAAAGTTTGAGAGGTTCCCAAACTGCTCCAGACGTGAGGTAAGTTTGGTGAGGCCCGTTTCTGGGTTAGTTACTAGGAAGATGATATCATCCGCAAACGCGGCTGCAGACAGAGATTGGTCTCCCACCTTGAGTCCCCGTATCTCCTGGTCCAGTCTGATACACTGGAGCAAGGGCTCCAATGCCAGTACGAACAGGGAAGGGGAAAGGGGGCAGCCCTGGCGCGTGCCATTTTTTATATCAAATGGTGGTGAGAGGATGTTGTTTATTTTCAGTCTGGCGAAGGGTTCAGCGTATAAAGAGAAAATGGCTGCGACAAAGGCCGGTGGGAAGTTAAAGTGAAGAAGAACCGACCTCATGTATTGCCAGTCGACTCTGTCGAATGCCTTTTCGGCATCGGTGCTTACCAAGGCGAGTGGGATTTTATTTATGTGGGCGTAATGCATTGCATGAAGGATGCGGAAGCAGTTGTCCCTCCCCTCCCTCCCCTTCACAAATCCGGCCTGCTCCCTATCCACCAAAATAGGTATAAGGGCCTCCATACGCTTCGCTAGGAGTTTGGCCCATAATTTAGCGTCTAGGTTAATGAGAGAGATGGGACGGTAGCTGCCGCACATCTCCGAGTCTTTGCCCTCCTTCAGGATCAACGTGATGTGGGCCTCCTGAGTTTGCCTCGGGAGGGATCCACCTACCAGCAGGGCATTGAATAGTTCTGTAAGACGTGGTACTAGTATGGTACGGAAGGACTTATAATAGGTGAGGGGGAGGCCGTCAGGGCCAGGGCTTTTGCCCGGTGGGGAAGAGTTCAAGATTTCATCAACCTCCGTTTCCGTAGCAGGGACCAGGAGTTGATCAGCTGTTTCTGGGTCTAGCTTAGGGAGGGAAAGCTGTTTCAGATAGCCCCTTATTTGTTTATCAGTTTCGTCCAACTCGTTTTGATCTAGTTGCGGACGTAAATTATAGAGTTGGGAGTAAAAGTGCTGAAACTCAGCTGCAATATCCTGAGATGATGTAACTTGGGAACCTAAATGGGTTTTTATTGAATCAATTTGATTCTTAGTACGGGCTTTCTTGATCATAGCCGTCGTATATTTACTGCCTCTGTTGCCTTGGGAAAAGGCAATGTGTTTAAAATATAAACACTTTTTGTTGAATCGTCTTTCCAGGCAGAGGTTTAACTCTTTTCTGGTGTCAGATAGTTTGGAGAGATTTTCTTTGCTGGCCGAGAGTTTAGAGGTATATTCCAACTTGGCTATACGCTTCAGGAGGTCATCTATTTCTTTTTGTTGGATTTTCTTTTTCTTGGCCCCAAGAGCTATCAGAACACCTCTGACAAACGCTTTATGCGTTTCCCACACCACCGGGACCGACTGGTCCCCGCCACCGTTCAGCTCAAAGAACTCTTTTAATTGTGTGGAAATTTCGGCTTTATCCTCCTCGGAATCAAGAAGGGAGGCGTTCAGCCTCCACCTCCACTCCCGGGGGGAGTTGCATAGTTGACTCAGATCTACGTGTAGCGGGGCATGGTCGGACACAGTGGTGGCGGCGATGGAGGAGTCTATCAGCATAGGGAGAAGGGAGGATGCTATGAGAAAATAATCCAGCCTCTGGTACGAGGCATGGACGTGTGAAAAATAGGTGTAGTCCTTAGTGGAGGGTGAGCATTGGCGCCAAGCATCAGTTAGGCCCAATTCCGAGATGCATCTCTGTAGGCGTCTCAGCTTGGGGTGGGATATTTGGGAACGCCCGACTGACGAGTCGAGCAGGGGGTTCAAAGTGAGGTTCAAGTCCCCGCCCAGGATGATAGGCCCTACTGCAAATTCTTTGAGAGTCTCCAGTTGTCCCACCAACCACGCCACTTGATTAGAATTTGGAGTGTAGAGATTGGCCAGGGTAATCTGGAAATTATCAAGGCGTCCTCTCAAGAAAATGGTCCTGCCCTCTCCGTCAGTGTGTTGTGCCTCGCACTTAAATGTGGTGGACCTGTGAAACAGGATAGAGACTCCCTTGGAGGCGGATGTTGGGTGGGGGTTGTGGAAGCCCTGTGGGAACTGCCTACCCGGCAATGAAAGGCACTTACCCTCCTTGTAGTGGGTTTCTTGTAGGAAGGCGATCTTAGTACCGTACTTTCGCAGAAGTTGTGCTACATTGTGTCTTTTGAAAGGCGAATTCAACCCCCTCACATTAAACGAGGAGAGGCGGAAGCGGCCGTCGGCAGCAGGCAACGGAGGAGGCAACGTGGAGCTCGGAGACATGCTGTTGTTAGGAGAGGGATCACAAAACACAGTGAGACTTCAAGCAAATTATCAATAGGGGGGGTGTCTGTGGAGGGAGGTAAGGGACACACACAGAAGGGAAGTATAGGACACAGAAGGGAGGGGTAGTACTGCAATGAAATACACAAAATTAGAAAGAACAAGACCGATTCGTCCCAGGACGGTCAGTGGGGGGTGGGTACAGAACGGTGTCCGCTACAACAGCAGGGATTGGGGTTCCCAACCGGTCAGACGGAGACCGAAGTGTACCAAGCCTGCCCTGGACGACTCCTTAGGACCATTTGTAATAAACCTCTTAAAACCAGCAATGCAAAAATATTTGTGATGGAACGAGAAATGAGAAGGGAGAAGGGGGGGGGGCAGGGAATGGATGTCGGGGGGGGGGGGGGGGAGGGGAGAGGGGGGGGGGAGGGAGGACAAAGAATGCTGATAAGGAAAGAAAAGAGAGGTAGAGAGCAATTGAAGGTAACACCAGTAAAATAGTAAAGTAACGGCAAAGTGACCATCGGCTGACATGTGTGCGAAGCCTTTGAGGCCTCAGTCGCGATGTAAAAGTTCTTCCCAGCAATGGTATGGTCGCAGGGGATGATCCCAAAGTCCTGCCCGAACTCTTGATAGTCGCAACCCATTCAGTCCGGCTGTCAGGCAGGAGTCTCATCTATGCAGACCGAGGTCAAACAAAAGTGAAATTTCACCCGAGCGGCACCCGGGCTAAGCTAAGTCCTCATTCTCCTGCTGGAGTGGGGTCGCGGCTCTTTTTCTTTTTATTCTTCGGTGATTTAGCCGGAGGTGCCAGGTTCCAGGCAGCTGTGGAGGGTAGATTTGTGAATTTTGGCATCTCTGGTAAAGGGAGCCAACATGGTACATCTAGGGGTTCCATCTCGAGGAACTGCCAGCAGGCCTGAAGGTCCTCCGGGTCACGGATGCTCAGCCTGCGACCCTGGTGAGATACGCCCAAACCGAAGGGGAACAGCCACGCGTACCTGATCCCCCTCTCTCTCAGCGCATCAAGTAGTGGACGGAGAAGGCGGCGTTTAGCCAACGTAGACGGGGCCAAATCCTGATAAATCTTTATCGAAGCCTCCGCATATTTTAAGTCCTTATGGTTTCTGGCTGCCCTTAGGACAGCGAAAGCGTCCTGGAATGCAAGCACTTTGCAAATAACATCCCGTGGGGGCTCTGAATTTGCTGGGGGGGGTTTGAGGGCTCTGTGTACCCTTTCAATCAAGATGGGGGCTGCTCTCTCCGCCCCTAGAAGAAGTGAAAAAATCTCTTTGGTTACCTTTTGGAGGGAGTCTGCAGCCCATGACTCTGGGAGCCCCCTGATGCGTACATTAGATCGTCTGTTGCGATTCTCCAGATCTTCCTGCATCAGGAGTGCTTTATTGATATGGTTGTGATGCTCACGCAGGGTGCGTTCTACTTCCGTGGCATGTGTGATAATGGCGGATGAGGAAGTCTCCAGATCTTCCACTTGTCTGCCCAGAAGCTTAATGTCCTCTTTAATTTCCCCCAGCTCTAGCATGACAGGGCTTAGGGCTTTCATTATAAGGTCTTTCATGAAGCCTTTAGACACTGCTTCATCATCCTCGCTGTCTGAGGCAGCCCCCTCCTCCCCCTCCTTACTGTGAGCTGCAGCCGATAGCTGGGCCGGCGCCATCTTTACAGGGAACAGCGGAGAGCGGGAAGGTTTCTCTTTCAAGTAGCGCTGCATGTCGGACTGTCCTCTGCTCACCCGCGGTGTCCCTGAAGGCTCCGGTCCCTTCTCTCTGCCGACTCTCCTCATTTCCGTGCTGCTGGAAGCTTTAGAAGGTCCTGTAACGGAGTCCTGCCGCGGGAGCTACACTCTCACACAGCCATTCACCTCAGCGGCCAGGCTCCGCCCCCCATTTTGTGTCTTTATTGAGCAGGGATATGGGACAAAAATTGCAGCATAATGAAGGATCTTTTTCCGGCTTCTGCAACACCGTAACGATAGCTTGCAGTGCTTGAGGGGGAAAAGAGCATGCTATAGATATGGCGTTGGAAGATTTGAGTAGGAGTTTGGCTAGTAGATTACTACAGAGTTTGTAAAATCTGTGTGCAAACCTGTCTGGTCCAGGACTTTTGCCTAATTTCCAATTTTTTATAGATTCTAGGATCTCTTGTTCCATAAAATTGTGTTCTAAATTGGTAGCTATCTCATGTGGTATGGGATCTGGGGCAAATTCCTCCAAGTAAGATGTAATATTTTCAGGTGCTTGTGGCTGTTGTTTACCTCTGTTCTCTTCAATGTCATATAGGTTCTGGTTGTATGTTTGGAACGTTTCTAAAATATCTGCAGTTGAATGGAGCAGCCTGTTATTTTGGGAATTAATGGAGAACATGTATGGCGGGGAGGCCCTACGATATATTACTCTGGCCAGCCAGCGGCCGCATTTGTTACCGTATTCATAGAACTCACTTCAGACTCTGTCTCTATAACAGAGAAGCTTGATCTAGTATAGTGAGGATTTATTGGCTAAGAGCGGATAGCTCTGCATGCAACTGGTCAGATGTTGAGGACTTATTGGAGGTTTCTAAGGAATTTAGGTCTATGAGGAGTATCTCTAGTTTTTAGGACCTCTCTTTTTTAGTCTGGAGATGCGTGATATGAGTATTTCCCGAATTACACACTTTAAGGCTCCCCACTGAATGGGGGCTGATGTGGTGTCCGACAAATGGTCATCAGTGAAGTTTTTGATTGGTGTCTGGACATCTTTTAAACATAGTGCGTTGTTTAGTAGGTTATCATTTAGTCACCAGGAGTGGTACCCTCTAAGAGCTATCATATTATTTAGGGTGCCAGAGACCGGGGCGTGGTCAGACCACAAAAAAAAAATCTATGAAGCAAGAGGGATTAAAGTCTAGTAGATTGTGTGGGATGAACCAGTAGTCTATTCGACTGCAAGTGTTGTGAGCCACTAAGTAATGGTAAAGTCCTTGACCCGGGGATGTAAAAGCCTCCAGAAGTCAGCGAGTTTAAGTGTTGTGGCAGAGGAGACACTGGACTTACCATGGATGAAACCAGAAACGGGTCGATGCAAAGATTGAAGTCTCCTCCAGGGATTATGCCTGAGCCTGCAGCGAGACATGAGCTTGGTTGGGAAAAATATGCATTAGCAAAAGTATACATTTTGGTACCCACTGCAATTTTCATAAATATATATTGGCCTTCTGGGTCAATTTCAGAAGAAATGAATTGATGTGGGAAATTTTTGTGAAGTGCTATGGAAACACCACAGGATTTTTATTAGGAAGGGAACTATGGTGCCAAGTTGTGTACAAGCAGGATCTACACTGTGGTATATTGTTAGATTGAAAATGGGTTTCTTGCAGTAGTGCTACCATTACTGCTTTTTTTATGTAAAATGCCATAATCTGTCCCCTTTTTGCAGGTTTGTTTAATCTCCTGGTGTTATATGAGCAAAATGTGATGTTAGTCATGGCTCTAGTATTGGTTGACTCTGCTTGTCTGGGCTTGGAATAGGATGGGAAGGACCCAGAGATGGGGAAGGGTAAAAAATAGAGGATTTGCATTCGGGACAAGACCCGACAATACTAACCAAAGTGTTAGTTCAAAGCTAGCATTAAGGCAACGTATGTTGTCCACCCTAAGTAGAGGAGAGGAGGCAAGCAACGGAGGAGCCCCACCACTGTCTCCTATGTGTGTCGTGTAAAACCCTTACAAGTAATTTTTTTTATAACACAGGCATTAAACATGTAAGCTATAACAAAAATCTAGTCAAGGAGGAGAAAGGTTTCATTCCTTGACCACAGATGCCGCAAATTGTCAGCAAACCAAATCGTCACCTATAATAACTGGCATATGGTTCAGGTTACTTATATCTCAACATATTCAGTTTTAACTGCAAGAAAAACCTATAACATTTTCCTTCCGTGCTTTTTAAGGCAACTCATTCTAAATTTCTGCACGAAAGGGCCACTCTTCCAGCAGCTTCTGTTCATGTAGGTGGAGTATGCGGGCACTGACGCTCTCTGCGTTGTTTTGGCGGTACTGTGTGCCAGTGCTCTCTTGGCGCTGACGTTGGAAGCGAGTGGTCTGATGGCCACTCTGGCAGGGAGATCATAGAAACCTCAAAAGCACCTCAAAAGAAATTTGGCAGATCTTTCAGAGAGCGAAAGGTAGCAGATCTGCCATCTTTTCTGGCTGTGAGCTGGAATGGGAAACCCCAGCGATATATAATGTCTTTCTTTCTGAGGATTTCCAATAAGGGTTTAAGGGACCTACACAGTAATAGTGTGCGTTTGGTCAAGTATGGCATGCTCACTATTTGAAAGTTTTTATATTAGAGATTTGATGTCTCCCGGTAGCTTTTCAAGATGTCTTCCTTATTCTTGTAAAAATGGATACGACAAATAAAGTATATTGGGCTCATATGATCTGACGGTTTTGGACCCAATGCTCTATGGACCTGATCGAACTCAATTGGTTTATCCAGAAGGCATTGTAACATGGTGCTGAAGAAGACTTGTGCCCATGGTTCAAGTTGGGCTGTTGCGACATCCTCTGGGAGGCCTCAGGTACGGAGATTGTCTGGGGATCTATAGTGCTGGCACACAGTGGGAGTCCTTTCTGAAGAGCCTGGAGGGAAGGTCAGGCTGCTATTATCCTCTCCATTGTATGGAGATCTATAGTGCTGGCACACATGGGGTCCTCCCTGCAAAGGAGATCAGGCTGCTATTATCCTCTCCATTGTCTGGAGATGTATATTGCTGGCACACAGTAGTGGTCCTCCCTGTAGAGGGGATCAGGCTGCTGTTATCCTCTCCATTGTCTGGGGATCTTTAATGCTGGCACACAGTGGGAGTCCTCCCTGCAGAGCCTGGAGGAAAGGGTCAGGCTACTATTATCCTCTCCATTGTCTGGGGATCTATAGTGCTGACACACAGTAAGGGGGTCCTCAGTGCAGAGCAGATTAGGCTGCTGTTATCCTCTCTATTGTCTGGAAATGTTTAGTGCTTGCACACAGTGAGAGTCCTTCCTGCAGAGCCTGGAGGGGAGATCAGGCTGCTATTATCCTCTCCATTGTCTGGAGATCTATAGTGCTGGCACACAGTGGGAGTCCTCCCTGCAGAGGAGATCAGGCTGCTAATATCCTCTCCATTGTCTGGAGATCTATAGTGCTGGCACACAGTGGGAGTCCTCCCTGCAGAGGAGATCAGGCTGCTATTATCCCCTCCATTGTCTGGAGATCTATAGTGCTGGCACACAGTGGTGGTCCTCCCTGCAGAGCCTGGAGGGAAGGTCTGGCTGCTATAATCCTCTCCATTGTCTGGGGATCTATAGTGCGGGCACACAGTGGGAGTCCTCCCTGCAGAGCCTGGAGGGAAGGTCTGGCTGCTATAATCCTGTCCATTGTCTGGGGATCTATAGTGCTGGCACTTAGTGGAAGTCCTCCCTGCAGACGAGATCAGGCTGCTATAATCCTCTCCATTGTCTGGGGATCTATAGTCCTGGTACACAGTGGGAGTCCTCCCTGCAGAGCCTGGAGGGTAGATCAGGCCGCTATTATCCTCTCCATTGTATGGAGATCTATAGTGCTGGCATACATTGGGAGTCCTCCCTGCAGAGGAGATCAGGCTGCTATTATCCTCTCCATTGTCTGGAGATCTATAGTGCGGGCACTCAGTGGGAGTCCTCCCTGCAGAGGAGATCAGGCTGCTATTATCCTCTCCATTGTCTGGAGATCTATAGTGCTGGCACACATGGGGGTCCTCCCTGTAGAGGAGATCAGGCTGCTATTATCCCCTCCATTGTCTGGAGATCTATAGTGCTGGCACACAGTGGTGGTCCTCCCTGCAGAGCCTGGAGGGAAGGTCTGGCTGCTATAATCCTCTCCATTGTCTGGGGATCTATAGTGCGGGCACACAGTGGGAGTCCTCCCTGCAGAGCCTGGAGGGAAGGTCTGGCTGCTATAATCCTGTCCATTGTCTGGGGATCTATAGTGCTGGCACTCAGTGGAAGTACTCCCTGCAGACGAGATCAGGCTGCTATAATCCTCTCCATTGTCTGGGGATCTATAGTCCTGGTACACAGTGGGAGTCCTCCCTGCAGAGCCTGGAGGGTAGATCAGGCCGCTATTATCCTCTTCATTGTATGGAGATCTATAGTGCTGGCATACATTGGGAGTCCTCCCTGCAGAGGAGATCAGGCTGCTATTATCCTCTCCATTGTCTGGAGATCTATAGTGCGGGCACTCAGTGGGAGTCCTCCCTGCAGAGGAGATCAGGCTGCTATTATCCTCTCCATTGTCTGGAGATCTATAGTGCTGGCACACAGTGGGAGTCCTCCCTGCAGAGGAGATCAGGCTGCTATTATCTTCTCCATTGTCTGGAGATCTATAGTGCGGGCGCACAGTGGGAGTCCTCCCTGCAGAGGAGATCAGGCTGCTATTATCCTCTCCATTGTCTGGAGATCTATAGTGCTGGCATACAGTGGGAGTCCTCCCTGCAGAGGAGATCAGGCTGCTATTATCCCCTCCATTGTCTGGAGATCTATAGTGCTGGCACACAGTGGTGGTCCTCCCTGCAGAGCCTGGAGGGAAGGTCTGACTGCTATAATCCTCTCCATTGTCTGGGGATCTATAGTGCTGACACACAGTGGGAGTCCTCCCTGCAGAGGAGATCAGGCTGCTATAATCCTCTCCATTGTCTGGGGATCTATAGTCCTGGCACACAGTGGGAGTCCTCCCTGCAGAGCCTGGAGGGTAGATCAGGCCACTATTATCCTCTCCATTGTATGGAGATCTATAGTGCTGGCACACAGTGGGAGTCCTCCCTGCAGAGGAGATCAGGCTGCTATTATCCTCTCCATTGTCTGGAGATCTATAGTGCGGGCACTCAGTGGGAGTCCTCCCTGCAGAGGAGATCAGGCTGCTATTATCTTCTCCATTGTCTGGAGATCTATAGTGCTCGCCCACAGTGGAAGTCCTCCCTGCAGAGGAGATCAGGCTGCTATTATCCCCTCCATTGTCTGGAGATCTATAGTGCGGGCCCAAAGTGGGAGTCCTCCCTGCAGAGGAGATCAGGCCGCTATTATCCCCTCCATTGTCTGGAGATCTATAGTGCGGGCACACAGTGGGAGTCCTCCCTGCAGTGGAGATCAGGCTGCTATTATCCTCTCCATTGTCTGTAGATCTATAGTGCGGGCACACAGTGGGAGTCCTCCCTGCAGAGGAGATCAGGCTGCTATTATCCCCTCCATTGTCTGGAGATCTATAGTGCTGGCACACATGGGAGTCCTCCCTGCAGAGGAGATCAGGCTGCTATTATCCCCTCCATTGTCTGGAGATCTATAGAGCGGGCACACAGTGGGAGTCCTCCCTGCAGAGCCTGGAGGGAAGGTCTGGCTGCTATAATCCTCTCCATTGTCTGGGGATCTATAGTACGGGCACACAGTGGGAGTCCTCCCTGCAGAGGAGATCAGGCTGCTATTATCCCCTCCATTGTCTGGAGATCTATAGTGCTGGCACACATGGGAGTCCTCCCTGCAGAGGAGATCAGGCTGCTATTATCCTCTCCATTGTCTGGAGATCTATAGTGCTGGCACACAGTGGGAGTCCTCCCTGCAGAGGAGATCAGGCTGCTAATATCCTCTCCATTGTCTGGAGATCTATAGTGCTGGCACACAGTGGGAGTCCTCCCTGCAGAGGAGATCAGGCTGCTATTATCCCCTCCATTGTCTGGAGATCTATAGCGCTGGCACACAGTGGTGGTCCTCCCTGCAGAGCCTGGAGGGAAGGTCTGGCTGCTATAATCCTCTCCATTGTCTGGGGATCTATAGTGCGGGCACACAGTGGGAGTCCTCCCTGCAGAGCCTGGAGGGAAGGTCTGGCTGCTATAATCCTGTCCATTGTCTGGGGATCTATAGTGCTGGCACTCAGTGGAAGTCCTCCCTGCAGACCAGATCAGGCTGCTATAATCCTCTCCATTGTCTGGGGATCTATAGTCCTGGCACACAGTGGGAGTCCTCCCTGCAGAGCCTGGAGGGTAGATCAGGCCGCTATTATCCTCTCCATTGTATGGAGATCTATAGTGCTGGCATACATTGGGAGTCCTCCCTGCAGAGGAGATCAGGCTGCTATTATCCTCTCCATTGTATGGAGATCTATAGTGCTGGCACACAGTGGGAGTCCTCCCTGCAGAGGCGATCAGGCTGCTATTATCCTCTCCATTGTCTGGAGATCTATAGTGCGGGCACTCAGTGGGAGTCCTCCCTGCAGAGGAGATCAGGCTGCTATTATCCTCTCCATTGTCTGGAGATCTATAGTGCTGGCACACAGTGGGAGTCCTCCCTGCAGAGGAGATCAGGCTGCTATTATCTTCTCCATTGTCTGGAGATCTATAGTGCGGGCGCACAGTGGGAGTCCTCCCTGCAGAGGAGATCAGGCTGCTATTATCCTCTCCATTGTCTGGAGATCTTTAGTGCTGGCACACAGTGGTGGTCCTCCCTGCAGAGCCTGGAGGGAAGGTCTGACTGCTATAATCCTCTCCATTGTCTGGGGATCTATAGTGCTGACACACAGTGGGAGTCCTCCCTGCAGAGGAGATCAGGCTGCTATAATCCTCTCCATTGTCTGGGGATCTATAGTCCTGGCACACAGTGGGAGTCCTCCCTGCAGAGCCTGGAGGGTAGATCAGGCCACTATTATCCTCTCCATTGTATGGAGATCTATAGTGCGGGCACTCAGTGGGAGTCCTCCCTGCAGAGGAGATCAGGCTGCTATTATCCTCTCCATTGTCTGTAGATCTATAGTGCGGGCACACAGTGGGAGTCCTCCCTGCAGAGGAGATCAGGCTGCTATTATCCTCTCCATTGTCTGGAGATCTATAGTGCGGGCACTCAGTGGCAGTCCTCCCAGCAGAGGAGATCAGGCTGCTATTATCCCCTCCATTGTCTGGAGATCTATAGAGCGGGCACACAGTGGGAGTCCTCCCTGCAGAGCCTGGGGGGAAGGTCTGGCTGCTATAATCCTCTCCATTGTCTGGGGATCTATAGTATGGGCACACAGTGGGAGTCCTCCCTGCAGAGGAGATCAGGCTGCTATTATCCTCTCCATTGTCTGGAGATCTATAGTGCGGGCACACAGTGGGAGTCCTCCCTGCAGAGGAGATCAGGCTGCTATTATCCCCTCCATTGTCTGGAGATCTATAGTGCTGGCACACAGTGGGAGTCCTCCCTGCAAAGGAGATCAGGCTGCTATTATCCTCTCCATTGTCTGGAGATCTATAGTGCGGGCACTCAGTGGGAGTCCTCCCTGCAGAGCCCGGAGGGAATGTCTGGCTGCTATTATCCTCTCCATTGTCTGGGGATCTATAGTACTTACACACAATGGGAGTCCTCCCTGCAGAGCCTGGAGGGAATTTCAGGCTGCTATTATCCTCTCCATTGTCTGGGGATCTATAGTGATAGCACACAGTGGAAGTCCTCCCTGCAGAGCCTGGACGGAAGGTCTGGCTGCTATTATCCTCTCCATTGTCTGGAGATGTTTAGTGCTGGCACAAAGTGGGAGTCCCCCCTGCAGAGCCTGGAGGGTAGATCAGGCTGCTATTATCCTCTCCATTGTCTGGGGATCTATAGTGCTGGCTCACATTGGGAGTCCTCCCTGCGGAGCCTGGAGGGAAGGTCATCCTGCCATTATCCTCTCCATTGTATGGAGATCTATCTATCTATCTATCTATCTATCTATCTATCTATCTATCTATCTATCTATCTATCTATCTATCTATCTATCTATCTATCTATCTATCTATCTATCTATCTATCTATCAGCCTGTGTCCCAAGAAATGTCAGACACCAAAATAAATGAACATTCTGTAAAACATATTTATGGAGAGTGATGCTAAAAATACTGGATGACAAAGCTTATTTTTCTACAAGGCTAATACGCAGTAAGACTCATTTTTGTTTAATAAGGAACAAAGTAAAGTTTAATTCTTTACCGAAAAGGCCTTGACCTCCCATCACACCGCACTCCATTTCGTTCTGAGATCAGAATACAATTGAGAAGTGACTCATCAGATCAATATTTACTGTACTTGTTAAAAGTAGAAGCAAGTTCCTTTTATTTTACTTCAGCATTTGGTAGACAGCATTTGTGTAGTTACTATTGTCAACAGTGAAATAAATGATTGATTAGATAGAACCCATTGCATTGGCTTCAAACAATGGCATTTTTGTTAACTAATGCAAATTAAAACGCAGCAGGATGGTTTGAATAAGCGTTGAACAGAATATTAAGAGATCTATTAATTTCAAAGATAGGTACCAGCCAGTATACGGCTTGATAGAACTTCACGTGTGCCATGTATTGTTATGAGGAAATATGATGGAGACAGGGCCATATATACAACGCATGGAGCCACATAGCAAAACTCAGAATTGCCCCAAAGCAATTATATCGGAGACAGCATATCTATAATACAGTGGGTTTAGATACAGCAGCACATCTCCAGTATACATCTAAATGATGCAGTCGCCATATAATAATCAGGTACCAATTCTATACTATAATTATATTTAGTTATTGACAAGACCTTTTCAGTTTCCTAGTTTATATTCGGATAGTTAAGGTTCCCCATAATAAATACTTCATTGTGATTTGCTGCTTCCTCTATTTACCTCAGTAATAGATTTTCTTTGTCGTCCGTTATATATTTGGTGGCCTATAGAGAAACTCCAAAGGATTTTATTCTTGTTTTTCCCTCCATGCATTTTTACCCATAGAGACTATATTTTCATCTCACTCATGTTTATCCTCCCGGACATTGTAAACAGGATTTTACAAAAACACAAACCCCTCTCCCCCTTTCTGTTTTTTTACGATCTCTTCTGAAAAACTGTAACCCAGTAAGTTCATTATCTATTCACAGCTTTGAACCTACAGGTGTCAATTATACCGACTTTGTCATAGTTTTCCTCAGATATTATTACTTCCATTTTGTCAACTTTATTGATCAGATTTCTAGCGTTAGATACCATAGAGTTTAGAAGGTTTGGGGTATTTTTTTATTTTTAAGGGGACTCCCTATTACACTCTTCTGCCAGGTCTAACTGTGCTATCCCCTTCCACTGCCCCATCCCATTTCGAATACTTAGTCCCAGGTCACTGTCTACACTATTTCCACCTCTGTCTCTCTGGTTGCCTCCCCTCAGTCCCTAGTTTAAGCACTCCTCCAACCTTCCAGCCATCTTCTCCCCCTGCACAGCTGCACCCTCCCCATTAAGATGAAGCCCATCCCTATGGTATAACCTGCAGCCAACAGCAAAGTTGGCCCAGTTCTCCAGGATCCCAAGCCTCTACTTTGTACACTAACTCTTGAGCCACTTGTTTACCTCCCTAATCTCCATCTGCCTTTCTGGTGTGGCCCGTGGTACAGGTAGTATTTCAGAAGATACTATTTTGGAGGTCCTTGCCCTAAGCTTACATCCTAATTCCATGAAATAGTTTTTAATTTCAACTTTTTTTATTGAGGAAAAGATAAGCAAATTCTTACATGCAGATCAGCTAGAAACTTTCCCTCGCAGGGGGTGCAATAAAGAAATTTCACAGTAGAAACAAAACAATTAACTTCCACACAGGGTTCCATTTACAGGAAATCTAACAGGTATTTCTTTTTTCTCTCCTTTTGAGGGGAACGTGAGGCCACGGTTAGAGCTAGTAAAACTATAAAAGACGGTAGGGGGAACTAACGTCGGTACTATGGTTTCCGGCATATGTCCCGTCCCACAGAGTCCTTCTGCTTGTTGTCTATCCAAACTGAGTACTTTGAGTAGTCCAGGTACAGCCAGGGAAACACACCATGGTTGCCAAGTTTTTAGGAATAACTCCATTTTGTCTTCTCTCATGGCTGACAGTTTCTCATATAGCATCTTTCTTGAAACCCTAGAAAAAATTGCATTAATTAGAAGAGTGGGTGAAAGCCATTGAGAGGTGATGCATATTCTAGCAGCCATATAGATGAACTGTGAGAGTTTATGCTGTTGATTATTGAACCCCGTAGGTTTGTCGACAATGAAACAAGGGAATGGAGAGAAGGGGGATGGCTTACCCAGGGTTCTGGATATGAGGTTGTCCACCTGCCTCCAGAGAGACCTCACCACTGGGCATATCCACTAGATATGAGAGGGCATCCCCAGAGAATCACAGCCTATGAAACAATTTGCTGAAGTGCTTGGGGAATACTTGGGGATTATTGAGGGAACCAAAATGTCCTATGAAGTATTTTTAATGATATTTCGGTGAGAGTTACCTGATGGCTGCCTTTTAATATGAAAGTGCAGTAGTGTTGCCATCACAGTAGGGAAAGGGAGATATTTAGAATGGAAGCTTATTTCCCTGTGCTGGCTGATTTATATTAGTATATTGGGGGGACATATACAAAGTCTTTCAAAGCCAGTGGGTTTTGCAGCGGGTTGTTGTTTTTTAGGGTTCGGATAAAGCTGTGTATTTGTAACAGTTCTAACCAGAGGTGTCCTGGGATGAAGTATTTATCTATGAGTTGTTGTAGTGTACGGAGTTTGCCGTGTGGCATGTAGTGGTAAAGTAAAGTTAGGCTGCTGTTTTGCCACCATAGGAGACTGTTTTCTTGGGAACTTAATGCAAACGCTTGATTGGGGATAATGGGCAGCAGAGGAGGAGAATTTGACATCAGCAAGGACTTGAATCTACATCTCCTCCAGATGAGAAAGAGATGGTATGCTAGTGGTGAGAGGTGTTGGATGGCTGTAGTCTTTACATTTTTATTCCAAAAAATGGCTTTGAGGTGAATTGGGGCTTTGAGAGATGTTTCTATCTCTACCCATAGAGGAGCCCTTAAGCCACTTGACATGCGGAGAATTTGTGACAATTGCGCTGCCAAGAAATATTTTTGGAGATTAGGGACTGATAGGCCTCCGACCCTTCTATGGAAGTGCATAATTTTTTGTTTGATGCAGGGTCTCTTGTTCTTCCATATTAAGTGGAAGATTGCCTGTTGCATGTCCTTTAGATCAGCGGTGGAATCATTGAGAGGGAGTAGAGATCTCTCTCCCCCTCTCCGCTCCCCCATGCTCACCCCTGCCGCCCCCCACATTTGCTCGGACGAGTAAGCAGTTACTTGAGAAGAGCGATGCTCGCTCGAGTAACTGCCTTAAACGAGCGTGCTCAGACATCTGAAAAGGTAGATGAGGCAGGGTAGTACTGTCATTTTGATGGAATTTATACGTCCTACTCAGGGTTGGTCCCATTTTTTCATATTAGCTTTGATTGGGCTAATTGACGATTTTTCTTACATTGTCTGGGGCTTGACGAACTGGGATAAAGCCGATTCGATCTCTATGTATTAGAGAGGGAAGAAAGCTGTTAATTCAGGCAGTCAATATACTTGTTAGGATTTTATAATCTAGATTTAGCAATGAGATTGGCTGATAGTTTTTAGGAAAGGGAGAGTCTTTATTCAGTTTAGGGATGACAGTTATGTGGGTGCGTACAAATTTCTCAGGGATATCTTTTCCAGTTAACATGTCATTGTAAACGGATGTTAATGGACAGGATAGGAATGTGGTAAATTTTTTGTAGTAGAGGGCAGTCAATCCATCTGGACCTTGCCTAATTTGAGAATTTTAATAGTCTCCTCCACCTCCTCTTCAGTGATTGGATGGATAAGTTGTTTGTTTTGTTGTGTGGCGATTTTCAGGAGAGAAATAGTTTTTAGAATATCTTACGTAGTTAATGGAGTTTTTGGAGGTTTGTATTTATGTAAGGTGCTATAGAAGTTGTAGAATGCTTGGGTGATTTTATCAGGGTTTAAGGTGAAGAGCCATTTTCGGATCTGATGGAATGAACTCTGTTGATTCTCTATTTTGCCCTTAGTCTTGCCGCTAACATTTTGGCGGGTTTATTGGCTATTCTGAAATACGTAGCTTGGGTCCAATGGAGGGCTTTTTCTGCCAAGGAAAATGAATAGAAGGTTAAGTTTTAAGTTTTGTATCCTTAATGTCTTTTATTAGTCATATACTAGGTCTTTGTTGGTTGGCCAGTTCTAACAGAGTGAGACGTCTCTCCAGCGCAAGTTGGGTCTAAGTCTTTTATGGAAAGCAATATGACCCCTCATGTAGGCCTTATGGGCCAACCATATCTAAACAGGTTGCAAGTCACCATTATCGTTTGTTGCAAGATATGTCGTTAGTTGTTCTGTTATCTTTGCAAGGGATATAGGGTACTTTAGCAAGGATTCGCTGAGCCTCCATCTCCTGAGGAAAAATGGGGTACTTTGGTTCATGTCATGATCTGACCATGCACAAGGGATGTGTGCCACTTGTGTTAGTGCTAGCAGAAGGTGGGTAGAGGCAAGTGTCCAATCGTTACGTGAATATGATATATGTGGGGGCCAAAAAAAAATGGATAACCTCTCTTTAGACCGTGTGCCTCCCTCCACACAACAGCCAGAGCCAAGTCCCCCAGGATGGAGGTCAGCATTGACCTCTGCGCTGCACTTGATTCGTCTGGACTGGAAGAGGAGCGAACCAGAGCAGGGAAGAGTACTATATTGAAATTGCCCATCTACTAGATAGAGATATTATGCAGCATTTTAAGCTTGTTAGCAGCAAGGGAGATTAATTTATAGGGATTATCGACAGGGGTATAGGAGTTGAAAAAAATTACCTCTGTTTTATTTATCAAGAAGGGAAGTGAGTTATGTAGGATGATGGACACACCCTGGTGCTTCTTAGCGGTTACCAATGAGTATACCCATGTGTATTGGGAGTGGAGATATTTAGGGGCCGAAGAGGCGGAGAAGTGGGTCTCCTGGAGACAGATGACATCTGGCTTGTATTTAAGATATTTCATGAAGCCTTTCTCTTTTTGAGTGGGGAATTAAACCCTTTAACATTATGGGAAAGTATTAAGACCATTATGGCAGTAAAGCAGGAGTTGAGTACACCTAATTTTCATAGGGGAGAGGCAAAGATTGCTCGCGACCTGTGTGGAAAAAACGACAAACATGAATAAATCAACATTATGAGATATGTAAGCAAACTTAATAAAGAACAATATTGCGGGGGCGTGGCCTGGACGCTGAGCAAGATGGCCGTGTGAGGGAAGCGCTCCGTCCTAACGGCACCGCCTAAGCCTCTCGTCAGCAGCTAACAAGCGCTAAAATGGGGAAAACCTCAAGGGACAGGAGCGTGGAGCACCAGGGGACCCCCCGACCGGCGAAATTACAACCGGACATGCAGCGCTTCTTCAAGGAGAAGAGCGCTCACTCGCCGCGGCCTCCCTCCAAGATGGCGCCGGCAAGGGAGCTCATCGCGTCTAACAGTAAGGGGGAAGGGGAGGGAGACTCCTCGGAGGGTGAAGACTGCGAAACCATATCCAAAGGTTTCATGAGAAAACTGATCTCGCAAGCCCTGCGCCCCATCAGCGCGGATCTCGCTGAGATCAAAGAAGAATGCAGGTTAATGGGGCACAGACTAGATGACTTAGAATCCTCTTCTTCAGCGGTTATTTCGCACGCGCAGCAACTGGAGCAGGCCCTGAAAGACCAGCAGATGCATCTAAATAAAGCCCTCCTGATGCAAGAGGACTTTGAGAATAGGAGTAGACGGAATAATCTGCGCATCAAAGGCCTCCCCGAAACCTTTTCAGGTGACTCCCTCCCTAAAGTGGCTAAGGAAATCTTTGGATCGCTCCTGGGCGCGGAGAGAGCTGATTCTATCTTAATTGAGAGAATTCACAGGGCCCTGCGTCCCCCTCCGGGCGATGCGGAGCCCCCACGGGACATAATTTGTAAGCTCCTCGCCTTCCCTGACACTCTCGCTATACTAAGGGCTGCCCGTTCTCACAGATCCCTTTCATATGCGGACACTACTCTCTCTTTATTTCAAGACTTGGCGCCTTCTACCCTGGCTAAACGCCGTCTCATGCGCCCGCTACTGGAAATCCTTAAAGAGAGACAAATAAAATATGCCTGGCTCTTCCCGTTCGGGCTCGGATTCTCCCTTAAAAATAAAAGGATTAATATCCGTTCACAGGAGGATCTGGAGGGGGTCTGGCGGCTGCTGGGGATCGAACCTATTGACCTCCCCTGCTGGCAGCCGCTTCCGGATCTCCCCCGCTTTCACCCACTGGAGCATCTTGGGAGAGAGCAGGCCTCTGGTGGTTCCAAGTCGCCCAGGGAGAAAAAGAAAAGGCCTAAAGAGGATTTCCCTGGATAAAACACGAAGGAAGGAGTTTCGGCTATTTAGTCCCGCTTGTTGGGTGGAGGTCGCTGGGGTCATGTCTGGAGGGTTTACGCTGCCATCACCCGCAGGTTGCTGCGGCGAGTTCTATGGAGTACCATGGAGCCTTGTCCATCTCTGAAAGAGACATTTATTTGTCTTCACAGCGGACACAACACACTCCGTAGCAGGCGGCACGGGCTACCCTTGGACCGAGTCCCCTCAGGTGGCGCGTTACGCCTGAAAGCGGGACCGACGAGCCCCACCCTGGACCCACGTCTCCAGTTTCCACAGTTTGTTGGACTTTTTTGCGTTAAGTTTACACCTTCAGCGGTGGCCCAACTGTGACCCTTGATTCAGAGTGTTCTGCACCAGGTCCACCTTATGATATACCCACTCTATTTCCACGTTTTAACCCCATAAACAGTCGGAGAGGCCGGCGTTAGTGCCTGTCAGACCAGGCTGTGTTGAGTACACCACTACCCCGGTGGTGCCAGTAACTTAACAGACCCCCCCAGTAGTACGCCCTCATCTTGGTGGGGGACTAGGGTCACTATACACCCTCCCCCCTCCCAAGGTACTACTTGTTTAACTCGCGGACGCTTCTGTCTGCCCCTGTACCCTTATCCCCCCCCCCCCCTTTTTTTCGTTCCCTGTGTGTCCTCACCCCTCCCTTGTTTCCCATTAGTACTATACATCAGAACTTGTCAGGGAATTCCTGGTACAGTGTACCATCAATAGTACCAGGTTGCAGTAGTATTTCTCTTAAACTTTGTGTGTAGTCACATTTTCTATTTCCTTCTCTATACAGGTCGGGTGCCATGGGGGACCTCCGGCTCACCTCTTTCAATGTGAGAGGACTAAACTCACCGGCTAAAAGACACAACACAGCTCTGCTCACCAAAAGGTATGGCACGAAAATCCTCTTCATTCAAGAGTCACATTTTAAGGGAGACAGAACATTTAATCTACCGGGGAAGTACTTCTCCCAAGCTTTCCATAGCACACACCCCTCCTCAGCGTCAAAGGGAGTCTCAGTTTACGTACATAAAGATGTAAGATTAATAGTAGAAGCCCAATATAGTGACGGAGAGGGCAGAGTACTTTTCCTGAAAGGAACATTGAATAACGTAAAGGTCACTTTGGCCAATTTATATGCCCCAAATGCTAATCAGATCCAGTGGCTGTTGCAGCAATTAGAGACTCTGCAACACTTTGCGGTGGGCCAACTACTGATTGCAGGAGACTTCAACGTCACGCTCAACCCGCTCCTAGACTCCTCAGTGGGACGCTCCCAAGTCTCACAGAGCAAGCTAAAGAAATTAGGGAAGTGCCTGCTTGGTTTGGGGGTGGTGGACGCCTGGCGTCTTCTTCACCCCTCGACGAAGGATTTCTCCCATTACTCCTCAGTCCACTCCTCGTTTCAGAGGTTGGACTATATCTTTGTCTCCTCCGCCCTCCTTGCGACCCTCGAGAGGGCAGAAATCGATACGATTACGATCTCGGATCATGCGCCAGTGCACGTGGTCTTGCGCCCCACACACCAGGTACCGAGGGAATGGAGATGGAGAATGAATGCCTCCATATTAGAGTCACTGGAGGACAGAGACCTCCTAAACAATGCGCTGGAGGAATACTTTCTCTTAAATAGCGTCGGGGACACCTCGATTCCGGTGACCTGGGAGGCCCATAAAGCCTACATGCGTGGCATGCTGATCGCACTGGGCACCCGTGTGAAAAAGCGCCTACAGAAGGAGATAGATGGGATACTGATCGAGATTGCCAAGTTGGAATTGGTGACCAAGCTCTCTCAAACTAAACTTAATTTGGAAAGCCTTGCAGCCCTTAGGGCAGAGTTAAAACGCCGCCTGGACGCTAGATTTAACAAGAAACAGCTTCACTTTAAACACATTATCTTGGCGCAAGGGAACAAGGGCAGTAGGTACATGTCGTCTGTTATTAAAAAAGCTAAGACGAAAAATCTAATCAAATCAATAAAATCTGAAAAGGGTCAAGTGGTGACTGCCTCGCCCGACATAGCAAAAGAATTCCAGGCCTTTTATTCTAAGCTATACAATTTGAAAGCCAACTCTGACTCGTGCGGACAGGAGGACGCCAGACAATTAATAGACCAGTTCCTGGGGCAGGCGAACCTCCCCAGGCTAAACCCAGCAGAAACATCTTCTCTGACTTCTCCGGTTACCCAATCGGAGATTCAGAAATTAATATCATCCTGCCCGCCGAATAAAAGCCCAGGCCCGGATGGGTTTACCATTCACTATTATAAGACCTTCCAAACCATCCTAATACCCAAACTTACTGACCTTTTCAACGATTTGTTGAAGGGATCACCCCTCCCTAAACAGTCCCTTGAGGCCCACATCACCCTGATCCCTAAAGAGAACAAAGACCTGGAATCGTGCGGTAGCTACCGCCCGATATCCTTGATCAATCTGGACATGAAGCTCTGGGCGAAACTCCTCGCCGAAAGGATGGGCGGCTTTATGACCAGCCTGACCGATGGGGAACAGGCAGGCTTTATGAGGGGAAGGGAGGGGAGGGACAACTGCCTCAGACTCCTACATGCTGCACGGTACGCACAGTCACACAAAATACCCTTGGCACTAGTAGGCACGGACGCCGAAAAGGCCTTTGATAGGGTTGATTGGAGATACATGGAAGGGGTACTGCGTCATTTTAATTTCCCGGGAGAATTTATCGCAGCGATATTCTCCCTCTATACCCAACCGTATGCACGTCTCAGGATAAATGAGGTACTCTCCCCTCCCTTCGACATCAAGTACGGCACGCGTCAAGGCTGCCCCCTGTCGCCGACCCTCTTCATACTGGCCCTTGAACCCTTCCTACGGAGAATCAGGCAGGACTCGGCTATAACTGGCTTAAAGGTCGGGAATAAATGTCTTGATACGGCAGCATATGCCGATGATATAGTGTTCCTGGTCACAAATCCAGAAGAGGGCTTGACAAGGCTAGCGGAACAATTAGAGGAGTTTGGTCACATATCTAATTTTAAGGTCAACTTCTCGAAATCGGTAATTCTGAACGTCTCCATTCCCTCGGCCCGCTATGATATCTTGAGAGCAAATTCCCCCTTTTCATGGTCCAATACCTCAATTGACTACTTGGGTGTGAAGCTCACTAAAAAAGCAGAGGACCTTTACAGAGCTAACTTCGCTCCCCTGTTAGTTCAGGTGAAGAATCTGCTGGGGTCTTATGACGTCCCACTGGCCTCATGGTTTGGCAGGAAGAATATAATAAAATCATACATCTTGCCAATAATATTATATAAGATACGTATGCTACCTATCTTCCTGCCGAGATCCTTTTTTAAGTGCCTTAATTCTGCCTTCTCGGGATTTGTGTGGAGGGGGAGGAGACCACGGCTGGCCGGCAGTTTGCTGATGAGGAGAGGCGCGGAAGGAGGGATCGATCTCCCTAACCTTCATGATTTTTACCAGGCGTCTCAACTGGGATACTGGGTAACGCTAGCCTACCCTCATGGAGATGATCTACCCCAGATCCTTGCCGGGGGCTGTGCGGACGAGCCCCTGATGGGGGATCTCTGGCTTCCGGCGAGGTCTCGCATCGGTGGTCGAGGCTTCAACCCCCTCTTGAGAGGCCCATGTGCAATGTGGGACAAACTGAGACCCTCGCTGGCGCCGGACCCATCTCCCATCCTGCCACTCCGATTGATCGGCAGACTAATGAGATATCCGTCAGACTCTTGCTCCGAGTCGATCTGGAGGAGATCAGGTTCATTGACAATCGCCAATCTACACTCCCTAGCTCACCTCCCCCCGGAATCTATAGTTCAATCCTTGGGCTTCACCGAAAACCTCTCCTTCTTACACAGAGCGCAGATCAAAAATACTATAGAAGAGTTCCTCAGGCTACACCAGACACTCAGACCGACTTTGCTTTTTGAACAAACTCTGGCCGGAAACAGAGTCGGACTGAAAAAGATCGCCTTTCTCCGCAGGGCCTTCATCACCCCGCCGGTTGAATATAAGCCGGCCTTCCTTTCTTCATGGGAAAGGGAGCTGAACATTACTCTCACATCGGAGGAGTCTAATTTGATTCTTAAAACCTCCTTTGGCCTATCGCCTTGTATTTTAGCTCAAGAATCTCATTACAAATTGCTGGCCAGGTGGTATAGGACGCCTCAGTGGCTATTCGACCACCATCTGACCCCACAGAACCTATGCTGGAGATGCGGGGGGGACATTGGCTCCTACCTCCATATCTGGTGGACATGCCCGACCCTGGCGCCCTTTTGGAGGGGGGTGGAGGAGACCCTGCGGAGACTTTCCCCCACATTCATTCTATCCCCGGACATTATCTTTTTGTGGAGACCCTCTAGCTCCTTTCACCCAATGAAGAACAAGCTCCTAGCGTCACTAATAGATTCAGCCAAGGCCTTAATTCCCCCCCTATGGCAACAAAACACACCGCCTACATTGAGACAGTGGAAGGAGAGGGTGGACCTCCTCTATAATCTGGAGGAAATGCACAGCTGGACCAGAAACACATATGACAAATTCTTACAGATATGGTTTCCATGGAGGGCCATTAGCGACTCTGACATATGGACCCGGTGAGCGGAGGCCTCCCCCCATCCTAGCACCCGGCCGGTAAGTGACTTCTACATATGCTACTTTCTCTGGTTTCACCGTTCTTCGTTTATCTCTCCTTTTGGCGCCTTCTCTGCCTGACAACGATTAATTATGCGACTTTTGTGACACTCACAAACCCCCCCCCCTTCCCCCCCCCCCACCACTGCTCCCCTCACCCACTTTCCTCATTTGCTCCTGCCTATCCCTAACCCCCCCCCCCCTTGTACTTGCTCTCTAGCACATCTTGCCGTTGCAATGAGCTAGGGATTAAGACCTAGGTCTTTCTGCGGTGTAGAAATCTGCACAATCTTGAGATCTTGTGTGCACTCTCAGTGTAATACCTAAGTTCTCTCAGCACCATTGTTAGCGGTCTTGGCTATATTCTAACAAGTTGTTGACACAGACCCAGAGGCTAACGATTGTTAGACATTTTTCTCGATGTAATCATATGGCTTCTATTGTGTGTTTATGTTCATTTATTGTTAAAAACCTGAATAAAAATTGATTTACAAAAAAAAAAAAAAAGAACAATATTGCGTCTATGGACTCAAGGTAGCCCAGGCTAAGTGCACCTCAAAATAAATATGTGAGGCGCATCTTGAGTCTGGAGGGAAGAGAGCATCAAATCTCCCTGTCCCATCCTAGCAAATTCTTAAATTATATAAAGTTTAAAATAAATAACCAGCCGACCAAGAAAAGCTGGTCGGTGAACCATTTAACTGTGTCAGGGATTTAATAAACCTGGAGATAGCAAACTTAAGCTCATAAGTATTCAATCAAGGTCTGTTCATATGTGTCTTGTTTCAGGGGTTCTTGTTGCATTGTTGTGGAGCTGGCTCATTTCAACATGGTCTTCCGACTGTTGTTCAGGTTCGGGTTGGCCGTTGAGGTCTAGGAGGTGAGTTACTCCCAGGATCGTAGGAAATTCCTTCCTCTTCAAGCATATGTTTCCCTTCTTCCAGGGATTTAATGTAAAAGGACTTTTGGTTGATGCAAACAGATGATGTGAATGGGAAGTCCTACCTATACTTGATGTTCGCCTGTTGTAGTGCTAAGGTGATGGGTTTTAGGTTCTTCTTTTTTGCAAGGGTGGAGGGAGCAATCTCCGTGTACAGTTGGGTCGAGGGTGGAACGCCTGGAAGTGAAGATAAATCGCGAGTGGCGGATAGGATTTGATTCCTCACCTGGGAGTAGTAGAGCTTCAAGATAATGTCTCTAGGGAGGTCAGGGTTGGCAGGTTTAGTAAGGGCATGGTGAATTCAATCCATATGGAGGGTTTCCTTGTTAGTTTGCGGAAGGAGTGCAGAAAAAAGGTTGGTAGCCCATTCTTTTAAGTTAGTGATACTATCAGGGAGGCCTCAAATTCTTAATTTTGCCCTCCTGTTTTCGAGGTATTCACATTTTAGCTCAAGAACTTCAACCCTCATTGAGTGTTTATCCCATTTGGCCTACTCTTGGCCCAGTAGATCGATTATCTCATCCATTTTTTGTTCAAGGTCATTTGTGCGCTGGCCTAGGTCAGAGATTTGCTTGGAGATATTGCGCACTGCTCATTGTAGCTCATCCCGAAACATTTTTTTGATGTGGTTAAAGAGCGTTGTGTCTGCAGTGGAGACATCTGTATTTTGGATATTTCTTGCTGGTTCACTAACCTGCCAACGTGCAGACTGATCTCCCTATTCATTGGAAATTGAGCCCTCAGGAGAGGGAGCCATAGGGGTGAGAGAAGTGGACTGAGATCCGGAGAAGAGTTCTGGAAGGGTACTCTGAGCTGACGTTGAAAGCAATTCTTTCTGTCTGCTGTTCGTTTTTGTCATTTTACAGCTACAAGCTGGAGGGAATAGCTTGAAGAGTGATGATTGAAATGGACGGGGTCAGGGCATGGCTCAGTGGGCAGTCCTGCGTTGATTAATTTATTTATTTGTGTAAGTCCTCCCGTGTACCTGGCCGAGTGTGTTGGTGATGCAGGTCTATTCTTCTCACAAGCCACTTCAACCTGGCAGGAGTGTATTACAAGGTGCTGTTCCCCTAGCTGGCCACTGGGTAGTAGCATAGTACAAAGTCCAGTTCTATGAATACAGGTCTCTTGGTCTCCCCTTCTCCTCTCATTTATGGAGCTGCAGCCCACTCTGGCAGGTAAGAGGGACAAGAGGGGGGAGGGGGGCACTTCTCTGCAGCAGTGGGGGTGCAGCAGGAATGGTGCTGTCGCTTATCCTCCAGCTGAAGATGGGGCCACTGGGCAGTAGGTGAGTATCCCAGCGCCCCGAGGTCAAGGCTGTTCAGGGGGGTGCAGAGAGCTGAGGAGTGCCGGCCTGTTGTACAGGGGGGCCCGCGGCAGCAGGGGGTTCACAGGGCAGATGCCATCAGATGTAGCTTCCACCAGCACCATGTCACTCACCCAGCCGAGAGGTGGTAAAAGTAGACAGCAGCTTCACTCCTCCAGAATCCTTTAGCCGGTCCTCGCTCTGGATCGCCTAGGGAGGAAGGGTCCTTTTCAGGTGCCTGCACTCAGTAATCGAGATGTTCAGGCTCTTAAAAGGTCTCTAAATGTTCCCCCAAGGTTTGGGAGCAAGATGCAGGACTTTGAGAGCCTGTTTTTGGACCATCAGGAGTAGGATGGCGACGGGTCTTGCTCTCCATTAAAATGGTTTTAAGGACCTTCCACCTACCTCTAACTTTGTTATTGGTCCCAATATGCATCCTGACCACTGCATCCTCACCACCCCCTCCCAGCAGGATGGTTTTAATGAGTGTTGAACACAATATTGAGGGATCTATTAAGTTCAAACATAGGTACTAGAATACTTTGCCAAACTTTACTTGTGCCATATACCCTTATAAGGAAATATGATGGACACAAGGGCATATATACAAAGCATGGAGCTCCATAGCAAAACTCAGAATTGCCCTCCCACCAAAACAATTCTATCAAAGACAGCATATCTATAACACAGTGGGTTTAGATACAGCAGCTCATCTCCAGTATACATCTAAATGATGCAGTCACCATATAATAGTCAGGTACCAATTCTACAGAGTGCCCCCTAAAACCTACAGAGCCTTCTTTGTGGTCCCTGAACCTTACAGTTCCTGGCCTGCTCTGTGTCTTCCTACCTTCCATGAAGACCCGGCCAGCAGCACACATCTCTCTATAACTTACATTCCTGTTGGCCTGGATGCTGCTGTCTCAGTGTAGAGGCTGCCTTCTCCCTCTCTATTGGCCTTCTATAGAGGCCCTCTCTATACTGGAGGGGGAGGAGGCAGCCTCCACACTGAGAAAGCAACATCCAGCCAGTAGAAATTTAAATTGCAAGACTTGCTGGCCAGAATTTTGTGGATGGCTATATCAGTCACCGGTGGGACAGGGGGATAAGGCCTTTTGGCCCCAGTCTCCCTGTCCCATAGAATCCTTAGAAGTGGCATATCTGCCTACATTGGTGGCATTCCAACGATTGGAAAACAGGAGCATATGCAGCTCTGAGCATGACAAAGACCACATTGTTCGAAACGTCGCATCTATTAATGGAAGAATAAAAGTACATTGTATTTTTGCACCATTTATGCTGCCACCTGAATTTCTGAATTATTTATTATTGAACACTCTAATTAACAGTCTTTGTATAAATATAAAAGTTTACTTCCATGGTATCATACAGTCCTTTGATCATGTTAGCAAGAGAAGGCCCATTTTAGGTATAAGATGCACAGATGCATACAGTACAGTGCCCAATATGTGTCATATACTGGCCAGTTACAGTACATACCGTGTTTTCCCGAAAATAAGACAGTGTCTTATATTAATCTTTGTACAAAAAGGTTTCACTTTTTTACATGTATAGCTGCCTGGACTCTATTTAAATTGACTTTTTTAATTAACAGTTAGCAAGGCTTAATTTTGGAGTAGGGGTTATATTTCAAGCATCCTCAAAAAGCCTGAAAAATCATTTTGCACCCTCAAAAATTCTGGAAAATCATGCTATGTCTTATTTTCAGGGTATGTCTTATTTTCAGGGAAACAGGGTAGTGCATACATAATTGACTAAATTCTATATTTTGTCCAGATACTGTCATACATAATCCTGACATTTTCAAGACCTCTAGAATCATTGAGGGCTACCTAACAGATACTTGACAAATTTTGTGAAGTATACTATTATAAACTCAATGTGGGGAAAACACAAATGTTAGGCTTAAATTTATCTAGAGATCTAAAAAACACTATTATGTCGCAATACACTTTGTGTGAACATAACCACTCCCCTTGCTGATATACAAAATACAAACTTACCTCCATTGATGACATCCGTACAAAGGAACTGGATCACCCTCTAAACTATACCTGACCTGGTATGGCAGAATTAGGACGTACAAAATGAAAATCTTACCCAAGTTGTTATATGTCTTTGGGGCCTTGCCAGTACTTATTTCTAAACTTTTCCAAATTACAAAGACAGGTGTCTGATTCTATATGGGTTGGGGGGGGGGGGGGGACCCTGTTTATCCTTATCAATCCTAGCTTTACGCCACAAGCATGGGGGCGCAGATGTTCCCAACGACGAAGCTTACTTTAAATCTATTCTGCTTAATCAAGTAAAATACTTGCTTGATAAAAGGAACAATCTTTTCTGGATGGGTATGGAGGAGGGATGCTGATGCGGGATTCGCTCACTTCATTACTCTATGCGGCATCTCTGACAACTATGTCAGATAACGCAGGGATGAAACTGATAACTCAGAGACTTTCTCCTCTCGTGATCACCACAACTGAGGCATGGCAATTCCTTTCCCATACCCTCACATCTAATAACAGTCTACACAAGACCCTGCCTATAGAAACCCTAGGTCACCTACTACTAAACTTAAAATTGTCAAACTGGAGGACAATGGGGATGCTGGGAGTGGAAGATCTTGTCTCTTCCTCGGGGGTGATGCCTTCTTATCAGCTTCAAGTAAAATACCACCTACCTATAGAGGATAAATTTAAATACCTTAGGATTCAGTTCAATTCCCCATTCACACAACATTTTTGGGCAAAAACGTCCATGAAAACATTGGGGAAGTCTTTTAAAGGGACCCTACAGTCCACAAAAGGGGCAGCTATTCTGGAGACATAATTAAAAATCCAAATGAGATGGTATTAAGGCCCTTTTAGACAGGATGAATGTCGAGCTAATGATGCCTGACATTCGTCCCCACACATACTAGCACCTGTGCACCTGTGTGGGAGAAAGCATGGTTAGCTCTCAGTGGGGAGGCTGGAGGAAAGTTCTCTCATCGTGCTCCCCCGCCACTCTCCTTTGTCTTAACACAGTGGCTGTTCAGTACTGAATGGACGCTATTTACATTGAGCGAGGAGCGATTAGCTTATTGTCCATTGTTTATGCAGCATGAACGATGGAGGATGAGCAGATCGCTCATTGTTCAGTATAAAACGACCGCTATGTTAAGTCAATGGAGAGAGGTAGGGGAGCTAAAGGAGAGAAATCTCCTGCAGCCACCCGCCCCCTGCTGGCTGCTTTGTGAGCTAGCCAGCACTACTAGCTCCCATGCAGGAGCACAGGAGTGAGGACACACAGGGGCGAGTGTCGGGCGTCATTTGCCCGACATTTGTCCCATCTAAATGGACCCTTACTCACCTTAACTTATAGCTAACCACATAAAAGAGATGATGGCCTTTGCTGGAGGGGGTGTGGCTAGAAAGGCTCTTTAACTCACATATTTTAGGCATGCCCAAGATTACTCTCATTTTGAGGGGGATGTATTTAATCTTCTACAGGGGATACTTAAAATAAATATACCTAATAATTAGAGATGAGCGAACGTGTTCGGCTCCGCCCCTTTTCGCTCGAACACCGAACTTTGCGAGCAATTCCGTGCTCGGGCGAAAAAAGTTCGGGGGTCGCCGTGGCAGCGCGGGGGGGTGCGGCGGGGAGTGGGGGGGAGAGGGAGAGAGAGAGGGCTCCCCCCTGTTCCCCGCTGCTGCCGCCCGCGCCGCCGCGCCTCTCCCCGCCCCCCGGCGCCCCCCGAAGCTTTACGCGCGGACACTGAAGTCCTCGGCAAAGCCGGTGTCCGGGTGCGGAAGTGTTCGTTAAGAACACGTTCGCTCATCTCTACTAATAATCCCAATTTAGTCATGTTGCTGATAAATCTGAATGATTTTTCTTGGCCAACCAGATGACTGATCAGTCACATTCTCATGTTGGCTAAAACAGTTCTTGCGAAACATTGGAAGTCTCCTATGCCTCCAAACGTGAAGGAGTTCACGAACCGAATGGCAGAACACTGTCTATTTGAAAAATGGATGGCTTATAGCACAAATTCGTATAAGAAATATTTAGAGAGGTGGAATATGTGGATAAATTACCATAAAAATTGAAGTGCATTGTTGTCAACTATAGATGTTAGGTTATTGTTACTTTAGTTGACATTTGTTAATGTCTGTTTCTATTATAAAAATATAAGTTGATTATAGTACATTGTAATTGCAGAATTCTTGTTTTCGTAAAATACCTTGACATTGTAATAGAAAGGAATTGATGAATGCTGCACGATTTGTAATCTCTTTTATGTCTCTTGAATAAAAAAAAACTAATTAAACCGCACAAAGGTCTGTCAACTGAAAAATAAAATATATTATGGCTCTTTAAGGGCTCAGTCGGACGGGCGTTTTAATGTGCAAATTTATGTGTGCAAAAACGCATGCCTAAAAATATTTGCATGACTTAAGCGGGCGTCACGCTGAAAAGAACGCACTTGGCTGCATTTATGCACACATAAAGTGCACTCCCCGCTATCCCCTGTTGCAGCTGTAACAGTTGGATGTGGTCAATGAGGCCTGCAGTAGCACTATTCTGAAGTGTTTTCAGCAGACGGGGATTTAAAGTCCCCGCCTGCTGAAAGGGCTGCCTCTGATTGGCTGAGCACTGTCATTCAGTAGCTGAGTGCTGCCTCTGACTGGTCACAGTGCTCAGCCAATCAGAGGCAGCCTTTTCAGCAGGCGGGGATTTCAAATACCCACCTGCTGAAAGCACTTCAGAGCAGTGCAGGAGAAGACCCGATTAAACGCGCCAGAGCCCCGGCAGCTCATATATATATATATATATATATTTTTTTTTTACACATTTTAGGGAAGGGCTTATATATAAAGCCCCTCCCCGAAAATCACTGCAGGTCTTGCCGGCAGCCCATTGCTTTCAATGGGAGAACATCGTGCTCCTGTGCCACAGCTGTGCCAGAGGATTGCGATCTTCACTGTATGTTCTCAATGGGGGTCGGCGCTGCTGCCACCAGCTCCATTGAGCACAGGGTGAAACCACTGGATGTGACAGCTTCCAGGGGTTTCACATCCAAAAAAGACGGATCCCGCAGTTACCTGCATTTTAAAATCCGCTGCCCTATATTTACCGCTGCACATTTTTGTGTGCAGGTAAATATCAGGCATTTGACTGCTGCCATTGAAAAGCATTGGTCCTTAATACATGCAGATTGCAAACGCAGGTAACATGCGCACATAAAAACGCCCGTCTGACTGAGCCCTAAATGTTTAAATTTTTTTTGCATGTTACCCTATTCTGTCTGTGAATTTAGTATGAATTATTGCAAGGGCCATGAATGGAACCTCAGGCACAGATGTGAATGAGCCCTAAGGTGCCTTTAGTATGGGCAGAATTTGGTCACAGGATGCAGCGGCACCGCAACACGCGGGAAATTCAGCACGATTTTAATGCATGTTGCGATGTGTCAAGTAGCAAAATACTGCAGTGTGAAAGATCTCTAAGGTTGATGCTTTATTTCAGTTCTCTAGGGGCACAGCCCGGCCTAGGGCAGGTGACCTACCTAAACTTGAAAAATAAGTCAGTCAGGCTATCAGCCATGCCAGGTTTCATGAAAGGGCTGGGCGTTTGGGCATCTCTCCAATAACAACAATAAGCCAAAAGCTTCTAAATAGTTGTGCTGTTGCTGCCTGAACCCAATGCTGTCTGTGTCTCCAACTATATCTCCTCTGTAGGAGAGAGAGCATTCTCCATTCAGCTGCGGTGGTACAAGGGCAACATCTATATGGAGTTTTTATGTTCTCTTTATTCTTCTCCTTTTTCAAATCTGACCAAGAGCATCATCTGTATAAAGTTTTTAAACTGCATGACAACAGTGCTAACCACTGAGCCATATTCATTAAAGAGGCACCTGCACTGCAATCATCGTTCAGAATGCAATATGACACCCCTAAAGAAAAGAAAATCTCTTTCTCTCCCTCCTTTTTTTCTGCATCATCCCACAGTACCCTGCTTGGGGATCACTGGAATAGTTGCTAAAAGTCTGATTGTTGGAGGTCTCACCACTAACTCCACCCCCCCCCCCCCACCCCCAATCCCAAGATTGATGGTCCTTTGTCCCCTTCTCCATTTCACTATGGACTCACTGCACCTCTCCACACTGAGGAGGAGATGGAACATAGCAGTGATGGCATATGTGTGTTGTCACTCCATTCATCTTCAATGGGACTGCTAGAGATAGCCAAGCACTGGTACTTGGCTATTTCCATCAGCCCCATTGGGATGAATGGAGCTGTGCTGGAGAATGTGTGGCCGCAGCTCCATTCAATCACTATGTCACATTGTGTGGATGCAGTAAGAGTGGGACATATGACTCCTGTTCTTGGGAGCCTCAGAATAAAAAAAAGTGGGAGCTCTGGCAAAAAACTGCAAAAAACCTTTTGCCACCGTAGTTTTGTATATGTTGTTGGGAAGTGGTCTTTCTACCTTCTCCTGTATTTTTGTATCAGTATACAAATAAGTATGGCCACCCAGCAGTGATTTTTTTTCTATTTGATTTGCTGTTTTGCAGTGATTTGTTTTGAATGCTCATGTAGGAACTTGCAAGATAATAAGGACCCTTGATGTGGTTTGCAAGATTGTGTATTTTGGCCTAAATATTACCTCTAGAGATGAGCGAACGTACTCGTGCGAGCTTGATGCTCGTTCGAGTATTAGCGTGTTCGAGATGCTCGTTACTCGTGACGAGTACCACGCGATGTTCGAGTTACTTTCACTTTCATCTCTGAGACGTTAGCGCGCTTTTCTGGCCAATAGAAAGACAGGGAAGGCATTACAACTTCCCCCTGCGATGTTCAAGCCCTATACCACCCCCCTGCTGTGAGTGGCTGGCGAGATCAGGTGTCACCCGAGTATATAAATCGGCCCCTCCCGCGGTTCGCCACAGATGCATTCTGACAGAGATCAGGGAAAGCGCTGCTGATGGTGGAGCTGCTATAGGGAGAGTGTTAGGAGTATTTTAGGCTTCAAGAACCCCAACGGTCATTCTTAGGGCCACATCTAACCGTGTGCAGTAGTGTGGAGGCTGCTTTTTGCAGTGTTGCACTTTTTTTTTTTTGGTATATCGGCCGTGCAGAGCATTGCGCCCTGCAGTAATACTCCAGGGCCAGTAGTGGTGGTTAGGCAGGGACAGAAGACATATTGATTGAATATAGGCAGTGGGCCTTTGCAAAAAAATTTGGGGAAAAAAATCTATTTGGGCTGCCTGTGACTGTCCTCAGTGTACTGGGTCTCTGCTGGGTGTAGTAGTTCTCCAAATTCATACGCAGCCAGCTAAGTGTTACAGCAGGCTTGCGCAAAATTATTTCCTGGCTCTGTCTGGGCTGTTAAATCACCGCTGTATTGCAGTCCACAGTGCAACACTCTGCAGTTCTTTGACATACTCCAGGGCCAGTAGCGGTGAGGCAGGGACAGAAGACATATTGATTGAATATAGGCAGTGGGCCTTTGCAAAAACATTTGGGGAAGAAAATCTATTTGGGCTGCCTGTGACTGTTCTCAGTGTTCTGGGTCTCTGCTGGGTGTAGTAGTCCTCCAAATTCATACGCAGCCAGCTAAGTGTTACAGCAGGCTTGCGCAAAATTATTTCCTGGCTCTGTCTGGGCTGTTAAATCACCGCTGTATTGCAGTCCACAGTGCAACACTCTGCAGTTCTTTGACATACTCCAGGGCCAGAAGTGGTGGTTAGGCAGGGACAGAAGACATATTGATTGAATATAGGCAGTGGGCCTTTGCAAAAACATTTGGGGAAAAAAATCTATTTGGGCTGCCTGTGACTGTCCTCAGTGTTCTGGGTCTCTGCTGGGTGTAGTAGTCCTCCAAATTATTTCCTGGCGTTCCGTAAGCGAAGTCAGCCTCCAACCACAGGCCAATAAGTGGCACATTTAATTACAGCGTTCTGTTTCTGCATTACTGGTAATACAGCATGCTGAGAGGTAGGGGTAGGCCTAGAGGACGTGGATGCGGGCGAAGACGCGGAGGCCCAAGTCAGGGTGTGGGCACAGGCCGAGCCAGTGCGGTGGCCAGGGGTAGAGGCAGGGCCAGTCCGAATAATCCACCAACTGTTTCCCAAAGCGCCCCCTCGCGCCATGCCACCCTGCAGAGATCAAGGAGCTCAACGGTGTGGCAGTTTTTCACAGAGACGCCTGACGACCGATGAACAGTGGTGTGCAACCTTTGTCGTGCCAAGATCAGCTGGGGAGCCACCACCACCAGCATGCGCAGGCATATGATGGCCAAGCACCCCACAAGGTGGGACGAAGGCCGTTCACCGCCCCCGGTTTGCACCACTGCCTCTCCCCCTGTGCCCCAACCGGCCACTGAGATCCAACCCCCCTCTGAGGACACAAGCACGAGTGCCTACCGGCCTGCACCCACACCCTCACCTCCGCTGTCCTCGGCCCCATCCAGCAATGTCTCTCAGCGCAGCGTCCAGACGTCGCTAGCGCCACTTTTTGAGCGCGAGCGCAAGTACGCCGCCACACACCCGCTAGCTCAAGCGTTAAAAGTGCACATAGCCAAATTGATCAGCCTGGAGATGCTGCCGTATAGGCTTGTGGAAACGGAGGCTTTCAAAAGCATGATGGCGGCGGCGGCCCAGCGCTACTCAGTTCCCAGTCGCCACTACTTTTCCCGATGTGCCGTCCCAGGCCTGCACGACCACGTCTCCCGCAACATTGTACGCGCCCTCACCAACGCGGTTACTGCCAAGGTCCACTTAACAACAGACACGTGGACAAGCACAGGCGGGCAGGGCCACTATATCTCCCTGATGGCACATTGGGTGAATTTAGTGGAGGCTGGGACAGAGTCAGAGCCTGGGACCGCTCACGTCCTACCCACCCCCGAATTGCGTGCCCCAGCTCGGTGGTGGTATCTGCGGCGGTGTATGTTTCCTCCACTAAACCACCCTCCTCCTCCTCCTACGCAACCTCTGTCTCGCAATCAAGATGTGTCAGCAGCAGCACGTCGCCAGCAGTCGGTGTCGCGCGGCATGGCAGCACAGCGGTGGGCAAGCGTCAGCAGGCCGTGCTGAAACTACTCAGCTTAGGAGAGAAGAGGCAGACTGCCCACGAACTGCTGCAGGGTCTGACAGAGCAGACCGACCGCTGGCTTGCGCCGCTGAGCCTCCAACCGGGCATGGTCGTGTGTGACAACGGCCGTAACCTGGTGGCGGCTCTGCAGCTCGGCAGCCTCACGCACGTGCCATGCCTGGCCCATGTCTTTAATTTGGTGGTTCAGCGCTTTCTGAAAAGCTACCCACACTTGTCATACCTGCTCGGAAAGGTGCGCCGGCTCTGCGCACATTTCCGCAACTCCAAGACAGACGCTGCCACCCTGCGGACCCTGCAACATCGGTTTCATCTGCCAGTGCACCGATTGCTGTGCAACATGCCCACACAGTGGAACTCTACGCTACACGTGTTGGCCAGACTCTATGAGCAGCGTAGAGCTATAGTGGAATACCAACTCCAACATGGGCGGCGTAGTGGGAGTCAGCCTCCTCAATTCTTTACAGAAGAGTGGGCCTGGTTGGCAGACATCTGCCAGGTCCTTGGAAACTTTGAGGAGTCTACCCAGATGGTGAGCGGCGATGCTGCAATCATTAGCGTCACCATTCCTCTGCTATGCCTCTTGAGAAGTTCCCTGCAAAGCATAAAGGCAGACGCTTTGCACTCGGAAGCGGAGGCGGGGGAAGACAGTATGTCGCTGGATAGTCAGAGCACCCTCATGTCTATATCTCAGCACATTGAGGAGGAGGAGGAGGGGGAGGAGCATGAGGAGGAGGGGGAGGAGCATGAAGAGGAGGGGGAAGAGACAGCTTGGCCCACTGCTGAGGGTACACATGCTGCTTGCCTGTCATCCTTTCAGCGTGTATGGCCAGAGGAGGAGGAGGAGGAGAGGGAGGAGCATGAGGAGGAGGGGGAAGAGACAGCTTGGCCCACTGCTGAGGGTACACATGCTGCTTGCCTGTTATCCTTTCAGCGTGCATGGCCAGAGGAGGAGGAGGAGGAGGAGGAGGATCCTGAAAGTGATCTTCCTAGTGAGGACAGCCATGTGTTGCGTACAGGTACCCTGGCACACATGGCTGACTTCATGTTAGGATGCCTTTCTCGTGACCCTCCCGTTACACGCATTCTGGCCACTACGGATTACTGGGTGTACACACTGCTCGACCCACGGTATAAAGAGAACCTTTCCACTCTCATTCCCGAAAAGGAAAGGGGTTCCAGAATGATGCTATACCACAGGTCGCTGGTGGACAAACTGATGGTAAACTTCCCATCCGACAGCGCTACTGGCCGAAGGTGCAGTTCCGAGGGCCAGGTAGCAGGGGAGGCGCAGAGATCAGGCAGCATGTACAGCGCAGCCAGGGGACCATTCTCCAAGGCCTTTGCCAGCTTTCTGGCTCCCCAGCAAGACTGTGTCACCGGTCCCCAGTCAAGGCTGAGTTGGCGGGAGCACTGTAAAAGCATGGTGAGGGAGTACGTAGCCGATCGCACGACCGTCCTCGGTGACGCCTCTGCCCCCTACAACTACTGGGTGTTGAAGCTGGACACGTGGCCTGAACTCATGCTGTATGCCTTGGAGGTGCTTGCTTGTCCTGCGGCTAGCGTCTTGTCAGAGAGTGTGTTTAGTGTGGCTGGGGGAATCATCACGGATAAGCGTACCCACCTGTCAACCGACAGTGCCGACAGGCTTGCACTCATCAAGATGAACAAAGCCTGGATTTCCCCAGATTTCTGTTCTTCACCAGCGGACAGCAGCGATACCTAAGCAATACGTAGGCTGCACCCGTGGATGGAAGCATCGTTCTCTATCACCATCAAAAGCGGGGACCTTTTTGCTTCATCAATCTGTGTATAATATTCCTCCTCCTCCTCCTCCTGAAACCTCACATAATCACGCCGAACGGGCAATTTTTCTTAGGCCCACAAGGCTCAGTCATATAATTTTTGTAAACAATTTTTATACGTTTCAATGCTCATTAAAGCGTTGAAACTTTCACCTCAACCAATTTTTATTTTAACTGGGCTGCCTCCAGGCCTAGTTACCAATTAAGCCACATTAACCAAAGCGATTAATGGATTTCACCTGCCCTCTTGGTTGGGCATGGGCAATTTTTCTCAGGTACATTAGTACTGTTGGTACACCAATTTTTGGGGGCCCTCGCCTACAGTGTAATCAAATGAATTTTTAGCCCACCTGCATTACAGCTGACGTTACATCAGCTGTGTTGGGCACTGCAATGGGATATATTTATGTACCGCTGGTGGGTTCCAGGGAGCCACCCATGCTGTGGGTGCACACGGAATTCCCATTGCGGAGTTGTACCTGCCTGTGACTATTTATAAAAAAACGCGGTCTGACTGGGGCATGCAGACACCTTGACAGAATGAATAGTGTGTGGCACATAGGTTCCCCATTGCTATGCCCACGTGTGCAGCTCCAGATGGAGGTGGCACAGGATTGGATTTCTCATTGCTTCTGTACAGCATTGTGGACTATCGCCCCGCCCCTTTTAAAGAGGGTCGCTGCCTAGCCGTGCCAACCCTCTGCAGTGTGTGCCTGCTTTTCCTCTGGCAGACGCATTTATAAATAGACATGAGGGTGGCGTGGCATGAGGGCAGCTGAAGGCTGGGCAGGGACAGTTTGGTGTGCGCTGTGGACACTGGGTCGTGGGGGGGGGGGGGTTGGGCAGCATGTAACCCAGGAGAAGTGGCAGCGGAGTGTCATGCAGGCAGTGATTGTGCTTTGTTGGAGGTAGTGTGGTGCTTAGCTAAGGTATGCATTGCTAATGAGGGCTTTTCAGAAGTAAAAGTTGTTGGGAGGGGGGGGGCCCACTCTTGCCGCTATTGTGGCTTAATAGTGGGACCTGGGAACTTGAGATGCAGCCCAACATGTAGCCCCTCGCCTGCCCTATCCGTTTCTGTGTCGTTCCCATCACTTTCTTGAATTGCCCAGATTTTCACAAATGAAAACCTTAGCGAGCATCGGCGATATACAAAAATGTGGTAGAAGCACAAGTGGTTGTACATAGGTATTTTCCACCTGTGCAAATTCCTCCATGTAGCAATTTGTCTCCTTGCATGTTATTGGAAAGTCATGTTTCTATCTGCCCCCCCCCCTCCCCCCCAGCAAGCTAGGTATTCATTTTTCTGACCTCGGAAGGATTAAAGGCTGATTGAACCTTGAGCCGGCTACCTGAACCAAGCAGTGATTTAACCCGCAACCTTCAGGTCATGAGTGAGAGCTTTACAGTAAGTGAGAGCCTTAACAGTCTGTGCCACATGAGAAATCTTGCACAAGTACAATAATGATGTACTTCTAAAGTTCATAGGCCATTATGTACAGTCCATAGGTCTATTTGATTGAGGTCTATTGCATTAAGAAAAAACAATTCTGTGGACAAGATGTTGCTGTTAACATAAGTGATTTCTTATAAAGATGTTGTTAAGCCACGCTCTAGGGGCCAGTACTGTGGTCTGTAGAGTAATATCAAATGTGTGTTCTGAATAATTGGTAGTTGTGGGGGGATGTACTGCATATACAAATAAGCACAGCACCCATCTCTCGCTGTTGCACTGCATCCCTTCTATTGCCTCTTGCCCTTCTCCGGTCTTCTGTTTACTTCAGTGGCAGTGGTCATATGGATTGTTTACCCACTTGACCACAGTAGACAATAGAAGGCCGGAAAGGAACATCACCGAGTCTATGATGTTAAAGTAACCACAAATAATTAGCCTCCTCAACTCCCCTTCCGAGGTTATCCTGACAGTAATCCTCCAATAAGAAGGAAATACACCACAAATAAAAGATTTTATATACACCTAAAAATAGTTAAGCTTTATTGATTCATCAGGGTTTCCAAGATGCACAAATAGTAGCAAGGTGTTGGACTTTTGTCTTCCTTCAGGTTACACAGCAGAGAAATATAACTGCAGATAATTAAGACTATTCACCCACAGAGAGAACAGAAGAGTCAGAGTGACTCATGCAGAGCAAAAACAGCCTGTTGTATGTGCCCAGTGTGGGGTGAGAAAACTCCAAACAATGCTACTATTTGTGCATCTGGAAACCCTGATGAATTAATACATGCATCTAATATCCTAGACTGTGATGTGTTTTCTTCTAATTGGATGTGTACTTTGGTGACTCCAAGGCAGTAGGGGTCTAAACTGCACACAGCACGTCGATATTTCCAAACAGATGGTGGCATCCCATGATCTAGTTTGAGAGTAAAGCACAATAGATCATGCTGAAGTGAACTTCTGAGTACCAGGATCATCTCTTGGAGGGAGATGATGTCATAATCAAACAGAGTATTCGTTGTGCTACTGATATGCTGCTTTGACGTTTTTGTTTTGCCTGCCCTCATTTTTTAGATTGCTGCTACTACAAGGGAATGCTTGAGATGTGTCCACATTAGAAATGTGGGCTGGCTAACTCTATATATCTATCTATATATCTATAATAAATGCCATTCCATATTAGCAAAATTTTATTATGCCCTCCTTCTCCATTCCACCCTGACTAATGCTTTAATGATTAGTTAATTATTTTCTTCTCTATCAGTCTACACACAATGAATTCTAACTAGAGATGAGAGAATGTACTCGTTTCGAGTAATTTCTCGATTGAGCATCGCTATTTTCGAGTACTTCCGTACTCGGGTGAAAAGATTCGGGGGGCGCCGGGGGGCGGGGAGAGGTGGGGTAGCAAAGGGGAACAGGGGGGAGCTCCCTCTCCCCCCCCCCACTCCCCGCTGCAACCCCCCCAGTCACCCACGGCACCCCCGAATTTTTTCACCTTAGTACGGAAGTACTCAAAAATCGCGGTGCTCGAGTGAAAAAGGGGCGTGTCCGAGTAAGTTCGCTCATCTCTAATTATAACTCAAAATTCGTTCAAATGGCCGAAACTAAATAAAATCGTTGTGTGCAGTCGTGCATTGTTCCTTCAATTGTCCTTTAGTGCTGGTTTTTAGCCAGCATTAAAACCATTGTTTCATTGCTCAAAATTCATTCTATGGGTTTTCTTTGCCTTGTATACATAATGAGTACACTGTTTAATCATTATGTATTCTGCCTGGAGGAGACAATGGAATCCTGTTGCCCAGATAACCATTGCATGAACACACACCCAGCTGAGCAAACAACTCACTGAGGAAATGCGGGTGATTAAAAGCAATTATCTATACGTGAAATTTTATTTCATTCATGCGGTTGTTTAAGCGATAATAGTTATGTGTAAAAGGGCTTTTAGTGATATTTTACAACTTGTCTGAAAATGAACATTTCCCATTTTTTCTATAGAAAAGACTTGTCCATAATTTGAGCTATATTATTTTCAATTTCCATATACAGCGCATTGTTTTTTAATTGTCTCTATTCATATGCATTGTACAGTCTTTTTAATTACTGACTAAAAAGAGGAACTTCCATTTCACGATCCTAGAAAGTAAAAAAAAAACTAAATGGCATTCAGCATTTGATAAGTGATATGTTAGGTTACAGAAAGTAAATTAATACAGTATGTAAAGGTTCAGTTATTATGCAATGCTTTTATACCATTCGATCTTCCTGATTCTCTTAGCAATAACCTTGTTTCATTTGCAGATCCTTAAGTTTGCTCGCTAAATTATGTTCGCTTTATTACCTTTTTCATAAAAGTTTTCTTGGTTCAAGAAATATTTTTCATATGTGCTGCATCTGGTTATAAAGATTTAATTTTGTCTTTAAATGTGATTAAAATATTTAGACCTTTGCAGCATATTGTGACCAAATACTTTATGTTGAGTTTCATGGCCTTGGAGATTATGTTATATCTCTAATATTTTCTCGGGTAATGGTTTCTTCAGCTATACTGCAGAATTAAAACTTCATTTTGGTGTACTTTCTACGGTAATGTGAAAATACTTAATGATACCACCACTTAAATTTGCAAGCACAAATCTGAAATATTCGTAGCGCTTAAAACTTTAAAGAGTAGATGTGAAGTAAGTATAATTGTGATTCAAAAAAAAGTTTATTTACTTTAAACAGTAAATAAATTGTGTTTAGTCAGAGAAGTCTTTCTTAAAAACAGGATCATCATAGTCTAAAATTATGGAATTACTGTTATTGTGCATTGGATTGACAAAATCTAGTGAATTGTAATTTAAAGGGGTTGTCTCTGCCCTCTTTTTCCCTGATGACCTATCCTCTGAATAAGCCATCAGTAGTTGATGGATGGGGATCTGCTGCTCAAGACCCAAACCCATCAGCTGATTATCTGACCTGCTGTCCAGTGCAAAGGGCTGGATGGGAGGAAATGCAGGTGAAAGCCTCTCTCCCATTGAAATCAATCAGAGATCCACACTGCCACAGCACTTCTTGCTTCTCTGCTGGTTAGAGCGTCACATTCAGTCCTGACCAGGAGAAGAACAGGAAGTTCCTTAGCAGTGCGGCGCTCCCATTAATTTCATTGGGAGTAAAGCCTGCAGCCGCACTTCCTCCCCAGTCCGCCTATGAGAACATCTGCCCCACTGCACTGAACAGCGGGCCAGATGATCAGCTGATGAATGTGGGTCTTGAGTGGCAGACCCTGTCTATCATCTACTAATGACCTATCCAGAGGATAGGTCATCAGGGAAAAATAGGGTAGAAAACCCCTTTAACTATGCTAGGAGATAGTGTCATTGTTATAGGTTTCTGTGGGTTATTTTGCCTCTAGTTAGAGGGAAGTTGTTATGTATTGATATACATATAGTTCAACTTGTTTTATATTTTATGGAAGAGTGTGGTGCAAAGATAGTATGATTTATACATTGTATCTTCTTTAATACACCAGACAGCTTTTTTTTCTAAAAACAGTGCTGCTCAAGTTAGCTCTGATATTTAATTCTGATAGTTCAGCTCTATTGAAGTAAGTACAACATAGTTGCAATACTACATGAGTCCTGTGGACGAGGTGCTGTTTTTTTTTTTGTTTTGTTTTTTTTGGGGGGGGGGGGGGCATGTTTTTCTCAATCTAGTTTAATATAAAAATCCTGAATTGTACCTATAAAATCTATATGATTCATTTTTATATTCCTCTATCAATCCCTATGTATATATTATATTGGACAGCTACAGATTTGGATTCTTACGTGCCACAAAGAACTTCAAAATCACAGCTGATCAGTGCAATTGAAACAGAAAATCTGCAGACAAACCAGAGCATTTAAATAATAAATTGACAGTACAAGAAAAGATAAGAAATTTTGTAGCACATGTTATTAATGGTAAATGCTTCTTTCTCCGTTTATCAGACCCCCCCACCCCCTACTCCTTACCTCAGCACTGATTACATATTCTGATTTCACTGGTAAAATCTGTACACATAAGGCAGAGATGATATTATCACATTACTGAGGGATTAGGTTCCAACAGCTACCCATAGAAATCTATTGAGAGGGGAGGGGCACACCACAGTGCTGGATTCACAACAACACTGCTCAGTACTGCTGTATTATGTCTTCCATGCTGCTTCTGCTTTTGAGAATGTGCTAGTGTGGTGGAAGCCCAGTATATATCTATATGGATCGGTGGGCCTTGGCAGTAGACAGTTGTCAATTTAACATTCTGTATACATATTTGCTTTCTGTCTTGCTACAAATATAATGTTCTTACAGTTATGCAATAGGTACTTCCGCTCATATGAAAATATCTGTTTTATAACTCTGCTGACATGGGGAAGCCAACATGAAACTTCTGTTCTCAAAACGCTGACAAGATAATATATAGTATAAACACGTCACATTTTCCATCTGTTTTGCAACTTTGGAAGACAGTTAACTCAGACATGGACAACCGCAGTCTGAAACAGCTACCGCAGAAATTACCCAAGCAATTTTACTGGAAACGTATGCAAATAACATGGGAGGTCTATGCTATTACTAACTCATGATGTAACCCAATTATATCGAAGGAACCACACGTGGGCCTAAGACAACCCAGTCATTTCATCCACCACCTGATGGCCAATCACAGATGACCGGAGGATGGAAGAATTGCAAGATGCTTATCCAATAATTAAACAATACGTTGTATCTATGTAATCCTTTGACCTGCCCAGATGGGCGGATATGTTAAACTGTTTTAAAACAGGCTACGCGCCCAACAATAAAGTAGAATTGAGGAAGCTATACATGCTGAACCTCGTGTCAGTGTGAAAACTTCTTATGCGCATTATCAATTCAGAATTAATATGGAGGGGTGTAAACATTGCAAATTGAGTAAGCCGTGGTTCCACAAAGGAAGGTTCCACGACAGCTGGTGGCCCGTACGGGGAGTGATCGATAGGTTCCATAGAATTCGGACAGAAGACACGGACATATGCGACCTTGGACTTGGTGGGCCCAAAATATCATCAGAACACGGTAAGATAAATTAATTATCTATACCTGTGTGGCTAAGTTCAGGCTCGCCTATGTGCCGTGTCAAGGCCGAACGATTTGGATCCGCACGACGACAGGTACTTCTTTAAGTCTCGATCACTCGATAAGAACCTGTCATAAGATATAAAGGAATGTTTACATGCCTGTCGTTTTGAGAGTACTGGTCGGTTGGCAAGGTCAGTGAATTGCTTTAAGGGGGAGGAAGTCCCCATACAGGGGCCCCTTACTCGGGTCAGGTTTGGTGTCTAAAACCTTAGAGTCAGGAAACGGTCAAAAGTCTGGACAGGTATCGCTACTTCGGTAAAGTCTGGTAAAAGGCTTCCGAAGAAAGGGAACTGACAGACAGTATCCCGAGGGGCAGTTTAGACTAAACCAGCCGTACTGCTGCTCCGTCTATTTGTCTGTCTAATTGTGTGGGTATACCACCCATGTCTTGCCCAAATTGCAAAAAAGGATTGTTATTGACAATAAGTACCCTCGGATGGGAGATCTGTAGTCAGAATAATCCCTACCCCGCCCACCGCTGTGGTTACGGTCCACTGTTTGAGGATGATGGTCTGCAAATATTTGTTTATCGTTTAAACGTGCACGAGTAGATCCCTCCGTCTGAGGGTAGATTAATAAACTGTGTAGTGACAGAAATGCTAGAGACTCTAGGGCGGGACATACTATGTCTGGCATCTGAGGAGACTTCTATAATCATGAATTTGGCAGCCATGATTGAAATTGAAAGGCAACAAACATTGTACCAAGGTCAATTCTTACACCCTCCAGAAAAGTGTGGAAGGGGTGGAAAGTCAAGTTATCATTGATTAATCAAGCAATCTTTCTGTGTGCTCAAAACGTCCTACCTGTCAGTTTTATAAAGTTAGTGTGCTTGTCTGTTGTGTAGAGCTAATCCTGCTGAGTTGTTATATAGGAATAGTTTGTTTGTCTGTCATATAGAAGTAGTATCAGTCCTGCTCAACTGTAAGAAGGGATTGTTGGCAATGAGAACGCATTGGCTGGGTTATAGCCAAGATTAATGCACCGTACACAGCGGCGCGCTGTGGGTTTGGACTTTATAGGTTAGAAAGTATAACTGAATGTGTTTAGAGGAAAGAAAAAAAAAAGGGCTGCTAACTTCATTTAAAAAGAGGAAGTGCCATAACTCTTGATAGAAGTGAAGCAATTCCTGTGCTGTAATAAATAAATAAACTATACGTCCGTCATACAAATGTAAAAAGTTATATGCCACTCACATCCTGAGGGGGCTCTTAAGAATACATCTATGTTTGCCAAGTCCCCAATTCGATTGTAACCACATACAATGTTAGGTGGTCACCGCTGTGACAGTAAGGTTACAACATAAGATTTATGCATTAGACGTTAGAATTTCCCTGAGTGTCAGAAAGAGGAAGAGAAGGTGGGCTGAAATGGCGTCTGTATTAATACAAGCCAAAGACACCAGCGTTCAATATAACAGTTTAGTAAATAGTGAGAATTGCAGTACATTACCAATCAGATGGAGATGCCCAGCATCTAAGACTGCATCTGCCCGGTCGCCGGAAGTCTGGGACAAAAAAACTGTTGTAAAAGTAAAAATTAGCCACATTCTCCCTTGTAATCCTGTCGCTGGGCCGTCACGGGAGGGAGAGATTCTGAAAAGAGGAAGTTACTAGCCCTGGCAACGTCCCAGCACCAGTAAAGTATAAAATAAATAAACTACAGGGAGTAAGAGAAACTGCAGAGAAGCCAAGGAATAGGAAACAAGCAGGTAACGATAAGGCCAGGTATCCACAGGAGGAACGGGGCAGATTGACCTGTAATTTGTAAAATGTAAATTGTGTGATGCATAAGACTTTATCTTTATTGGGTTGTGATGTGTATCCAAGGACTGCCAACCTTGAATGAGAGAATAAGGAAGTAAGGGATTAGCCTGATTCAGAGGGGTGGAGCTAGATGATGCAAGAACACGTCTCTTATCCAAGGAGGGGGTAAGAATCATAGATAGCCAGAAGAAAAAAGTTTTGTTTTTTCCTCCTGTCTCAAACTCAGCTTTCCACGGTTCCTGACACCCACAAGACAGGCATAGGGAAATTGAATATACCCACCATGATAATATATACGAGACCCAGATACACACCCCTGGGTCAAACAGTATCCCCCTAGTTTAAAAAAAAAAAAAAGGGGTGAAGGGTCAGCCACACATGTTAGGTGCTGTGTGCTGATGCTTTGGAAAAACTGCCAACCGGCCACAATTTCACTGTTAATTTCTCTTGCAGAAGGCTGTAAGGCCTGGAGGCCTCCAAAGACTAACCAAGTCCTGCAAGAAAGGTTGTTCTCCGGGCCAGGCCATACCTGTACATACACCCGTTGCCAAATTCCGCACCTTTCTGGGCCTTGTTTCATACTGCCGCCCATATGACAGTATTGACACAAAAGCACAGAGGACAACCACAGCCATGAGGTTAGATCCAGTGATTCGAGGAGCTCCCTCATCTGCTTGTGCGGTGGCAGCAGTACAGGCAATGGTTGACAAATCTTCTAAGTTGGTATTGGACTACCCCCTAGTGGTCCACACCCCAAATGACACCCAGAACATACTCATGCAAGTGCAACCCAAGCACTTATCTCTGGCCTATTAGATCCGGCTACAATGTGCTCTTTCCATGCCTCCCCCAATATTTCTTCCCAATGTTGTAATACCTTGAATCCGGCTACTCTTCTTTTAATCAGGTATTCCGGTTCAAACGGGGGAGGGGAGGCATAGGTGATCTGAGTATGACAGATCAGCTATTTTTTTAAGTTTTTTAAGATTCTGTGCAACAAAAATTCTGACAAAAACTGTTATTAGAATACACTGTTAATGATGCATATTTTGAGTTTTCTTTTGTAGATGGTACCAGGGTGAGGATTGATGACTCCGAACCAGATATGCAGAGGTCACATAACAAGATGTCCTAAACGCAGAAGCTCTGCCTCCGCATGTCTCAGGGCAAGAAGCGGAACCGGAGGCCCTCACTGAGGCGTGTGGAGTGGTAGAAGGTAAGTCGGCAACTCTTTACACTGACTCCTGGAATGCATTTGGCATAGCTCATGATTATGGCCCAATATGGAAGGCCAGACAGCTTGTTATCTCAGTAGGACAGCTAATTAAGAATGGTGCAGTGGTGCAGAATCCCATGGAAACCCTACTACTACTACCTGGCAATGGAGAATTCACACCGATTTCTACAACGGAGAAGCGAGAGATGACACCCTCGCCGACAACACAGTAAAAGCAGCGGCCCTCAAGCAGTGGAAGAAAGAAGAATAGATACTGACAGCATGAGTCAGTGATAAAAACTTTGGACTTTGATAAAAACTTTGGACTTTGATAAAAACTTTGGACTTGGATAAAAACTTTGGACTTTGATATGTCAAGGACTTTACAGTTACAAGTCAACGAGGAAGGAAAGCAGATGGGCTAAAAGACGGGAGCGACAGAACAGGACGGCGTATGGCGAACAATGAACAGAACTTGCCTACAGAGGTCCCTGTCCCCCATGATGGCCCAACTGGTACACAGAATCAAAAGCAGCGATGACGGCGACACTGAACAAGAATGGGTGACACCTAGGTTCTCTGTGGCTGCTGCATCATTTGTCCAGTTGGCATGATCTTTGCCATATGCGAGTCCGGACAGAAGTAAGGTGGCCATATAACACTTGCCTCGACCACTCTACCCATTTCAGAGATTGCCAATTTGACCACATTCAGCTCACACCTGTTAGGGAGTATGAATATGTGCTTGTTGTTGCTCGAGTCTTTTTCAGGTTGGAGGCCCACCCTGATACTAAGGTGAATGAGCAGGTAACCACACAGAAGCTCATGAATGAGGTAATCTGCAGATACAGGGTACCGGAAGTGAATGAGGTAAACGAAGGTACACACTTCACAGGTAAAATAATGTGACATCATGTCTAGAAAGTAATTGGACAGGGGAGTGTGCCTTAGTAAAGCCCTTATGCTCCCCCACATCCTGTCAGACAGCATTGAAGATAATGAGGTTACCCCCCATAGTTACTCTATCTTGATCCAACACTGCTGTGTTCTGTAGTTATCATGTCATGTTGGTCTACCCTTGTTTCCTACATAGGTACGGCGGCTGCTTCCAGTCTTGTCACTAGGTAGTGTAGGGTCAGGGTAGGTGGCCTGGACGTGTTCACCATCAGGACTATCTCCAGGAGGGACATTGATGTGGGTGAAGATCAGGGAGTCCCAATCCGTGCGTACCTGTGCATACTACTAGTATTGTAACAGCACACTAGAGTGAGAAGAGAGGCTCCTGGTGGTAGTTTTGACCTACACGTGTACGTTGACGTCATCAGACAGCCAAGGGGGGTACCTGACGAGTTTTTAAAAATTTTCCTGATTTATTATGGTAAATAAAATGTTGACCAGATTAATTATGTTTATTACAATTAAAAGTGATTTATAAATTATACTAGAGACGCCTTATAGGGACTAGTCGACCAATAGGACCTACCTCGACTATGACTTTTCAAAATACAATGGCACTAGGTACGATTTTAGCCAAAAAAGGGAGTGTCTGTAAGATGATAGGGGAGACTTGTACCTACATTCCAGACAAAACGTGACCCGCAGGTAAAGACGCAGTTGCCATTAAGAAGCTGACCGCACTAACTAAAAAGAGCTAACCTTAGTCTGTTTTCCTCAGTAAGGTACCTAACAGGAGAAGGAAAAAATATATATAAAATAAGTTCTGAAACATAAAATCACAGAGGTGAGGAAAAAGAAAAAAACACATATTCACTGAAAAAGCCAAAAATACCTGAAAGTCTGCGAAGCAGACACGGTCGCCATAGGCACGATCGCCATAAGGCAGGCACAATCGCCACCGGCACAATCGCCGTAGGGCAGGCACAATGGCCCTAAGCCCTGAAAATATGTAGTCAGCCAGACAATAATGTGTGGAGGAGCAGCTTGTTCATGGCAGGCTAATATGCAGTCACCCACTCAACCCAGCCCAGTTTGGGGAGGAGCACATATTTTCAGGGCTTAAGGCCATTGTGCCTGCCCTACGGCGATTGTGCCGGTGGCGATTGTGCCTGCCTTATGGCGATCGTGCCTATGGCGACCGTGTCTGCTTCGCAGACTTTCAGGTATTTTTGGCTTTTTCAGTGAATAAGTTCTGAAACATTGTGTATTTAGAACACTGTGATAGGTTTTCGCTAAGATTTTGCTTTATTGTATCTGCAGTGCACTCTGCTTATGTCCACGCAACATGCTGGTGTTACAACGCCCCTGGTCCTGTTACCTTGCCGCCTCTGGAAAAGGGAAGTGGGAATAATCACCTTGTAGCTCTTTCCTTCCAGACTAATATATATGATAATGCACTTACTAATGAGACAGGGGTTCAGTCATATTGATCAGTAATTAGATAGTCCTGATTTTGCACTCTTTGTCGATGAATCGAGGTAACGTCAAGAAGGCGGGTTCTATACAAGTTATGCAGTATTTACCTGAAATAGTAAAAGTCGCACCTCTCCTAACCTAATGCCTCGAGATCCCAGGTGGTAGCCTAGACCTTCACATGTACCAAAAGACCCGATTGCCATGAACCCACACCTAGGTATCAGAGGGGTATTTACAGCCTAAGCGACAGTTGTGAAAGACCGCCACTCTACTGAGTTTTCAGAACATTCTACACAAGAGGTTATTCTGATAAGGAAGTTATTAATTATATTTGTCACCTTTTATAGTCATCCTAATTTCTGTTTGTCGTTGCATACAGTGTATTCCGACCCTGATGACTGCCTGGTCCACCTGTCCCACTACGACGTCCAACAAAAAGCCCACTGTCAGCGCAAACGTCGTCATCATGGATCCAGAATGTGATGATGTCGAACCATCCTATACCCCCATGACAGCAATAGCTCCAGTGTACAACACAATGCGAGTCTAGGGTCAGCAGTGGGGGTGGGGCAGAGCAGGGCGAGTTTAGTGAAACAGATAGTTTCAAGGGGGGTCTGTGGTGGAAGCCCAGTATATATCTATATGGATCGGTGGGCCTTGGCAGTAGACAGTTGTCAATTTAACATTCTGTATACATATTTGCTTTCTGTCTTGCTACAAATATAATGTTCTTACAGTTATGCAATAGGTACTTCCGCTCATATGAAAATATCTGTTTTATAACTCTGCTGACATGGGGAAGCCAACATGAAACTTCTGTTCTCAAAACGCTGACAAGATAATATATAGTATAAACACGTCACGTTTTCCATCTGTTTTGCAACTTTGGAAGACAGTTAACTCAGACATGGACAACCGCAGTCTGAAACAGCTACCGCAGAAATTACCCAAGCAATTTTACTGGAAACGTATGCAAATAACATGGGAGGTCTATGCTATTACTAACTCATGATGTAACCCAATTATATCGAAGGAACCACACGTGGGCCTAAGACAACCCAGTCATTTCATCCACCACCTGATGGCCAATCACAGATGACTGGAGGATGGAAGAATTGCAAGATGCTTATCCAATAATTAAACAATACGTTGTATCTATGTAATCCTTTGACCTGCCCAGATGGGCGGATATGTTAAACTGTTTTAAAACAGGCTACGCGCCCAACAATAAAGTAGAATTGAGGAAGCTATACATGCTGAACCTCGTGTCAGTGTGAAAACTTCTTATGCGCATTATCAATTCAGAATTAATATGGAGGGGTGTAAACATTCCAAATTGAGTAAGCCGTGGTTCCACAAAGGAAGGTTCCACGACACTAGAGAGAGATGGGGAACAAGATCTGCTTTTCTTTCTGTGTGCTATGTATGGTATACTTCACAGCAGCCAGTCCCAACTCACTCTTGAGAGTAAAAACTGGGAATTAGAAATTAATCTTACAAAAGGTAAAATTGCTAAAATATGCAAGCTGCAAGTCATATAATGTTTATTCACAATGGTTACAATTTGGTGCTATCGCCTTGTAAAATAAATACCCTTTGAGATCATGCTATGCTATGAAAGTCAAAGGTGTTGCACCTGGATTTGCCCACCTTGGTGTTCCCTCGAATGTGTAGTTTAAATGCTTGAGCTCTGTTTTAGTATATTTCTAAATCCACGTTGTACAGTATTTTTGGTGCTTGTTCCACTTCTGTTTTCATGTTGATGGAGGGTGGGAAGGATAGGTGACATGGATGACACAGCTGTATTAAGGACTTGTGTAATTATACTAAAAATGAGGCTTAATATAATGAATTGAATTCTAATGCCCTTCATAATACTGGAGTCCATACATAAATCTTTTCTATCCCTATGGTACGTATTTGAGAATGCGTTTTGATTGTCTTTCATACATTTTTGAAAAAAAAGTTGCCTTTCTTGTATCTATCTCAAAAATGTCAATGTTAAAAAATAATAATAAATACCTAAATATCATAAATATGTACTTAAAGTAGCTTCTCAGTAAATATGTTAAATAATACCATTTATTTTTTATTACTATAGTCTAAATTTAAGTTTAACAGCCAAATTCGTATCATGAATACTTTATTTTCCTGTTCTTATAATCATTAGTAAAAGTGGTTGCAGTATTAGTACAGCAGTTTAAGCAGCAGAAACAGTATTGAGTTTTTCTGGTTTGTTTATATTAAGTTAAACCTTTAAAGGAAAAATGAAAACATGAACACAAATCTTATCTGTAAAGCACGGTCAACACTTGATATATTGTCAGGAGGAAATTTCATGGTTGCTGCTGCTTAATAGAATGAAATATTCTATTCTGTACATGAATTATAAGCACATGCTTGACTGCTCAGCACAGTTGTGAAGATGTCCCCAGTTACTCATACATATGGGTGTAATCACTCACAGTTCACTCTACAGTTTAGCACTTCAAGTAAAGAACAAAAAGTTTCCATAGTTGCAGCTAGATTTCTTTTTTTATTGGGTATTTTTTGAAGTACAATCTTAGATACAAGCACAGTAAGACAGAGATCCAACTACAAATATCTTAGGAGAAAAGTAGCATCACAATCATTCTATTAACACTAAATAATAATAAGATGACAGTCACCATGAACTACGCAGCATACAACCAAATGAATAGTACGTTTTTTGTGTGTGTGTTCGTGTGTGTATGTGAGGTATGTGTGTGTGTGTGTGTGTGAAGGGGGGGGGGAATAAGAGAGGACTAGGATATAGGGAATAAATATCAGAAAGGATAAAAAAAATAAGAAAAAGTAGTAACTAGAGTTGCTGAGCTTGATGCTCGTTCGAGTATTAGCATACTCGATGGTGCTAGTTACTCGAACGAGCATCAGGCCGTGTTCGACACTACCCCTGTCTTTGGCTCTTCCCCACTGGGACGTGCCTGTTTTGGCCCCACCCCGCCGTGACGCAGCGCGCGTTAATGGCAATTTTTTTGTCTGGCAGGCAGGGGAGAGAGAGAGAGAGAGAGAGAGAGAGAGACCGAACCTAGAAAAAAAAAAAATCGGGACCCGGCGTCCCACATACAAAAATGCTTGAGTCTCCCATTGTAGTCAATGGGGTTCGTTACTCGTGTAGAGCTCTCGAATTTTGCGAAAAGCTCGACTCAAATAATGCGGACTCGAGCATTTGGGTGCTCGCTCATCTCTAGTCGTAACACCTTAGAAAGAGAAAAACAATTCTCATCCTGCAGAGGTATACTCAAACCAAATATATCATAGTATATAAATCTATAAGCATTAGAGATGAGCGAACCTACTCGACCATGCCCCTTTTTCGCCTGTGCGCCGCGATTTTTAAGTACTTCCGTCTCGGATGAAAAGATTCGGGGGGCGCCGTGGGTGAGTGGGGGGTTGCAGCGGGAAGTGGGGGGGGGGAGAGGGAGAGAGAGAGGGCTCCCCCTGTTCCCCGCTCTTAACCCCTGCTCCACCACGCCTTCCTCCGCCCCCCGAATCCTTTCACCCGAGTACGGAAGTACTCGAAAATCGCGGTGCTCGATTGAGTAATTACTCGAAACGAGTATATTCGCTCATCTCTAATAAGCATCCAGACTGAAAAAGTATTGAAAATCATAGAGTATTAGAGAAAAAAAGTAAACTTCCCATATTAGACAAGCCGATTATAACCAAATCTATCATGCATAAAGCTTTAACACGGGTAACCATAAAAAGGTAACCATTTCCCCAGTTTGCTAATGCTTATATATTCCATAATACATTTGAATTGGACCATCTGTAAAATTGTGAGGATAGTAGGGGGTTCACAGAGGTTTTCAGTTTTTTTAGCTATGTTAGTGTATTTAGCACATGGGAAATTATGTCTATGTCCTCCCCTGGTTGTGTCTCAAGACCTAAAGATAATATGGATACTCCTGTGTTCCATACAAGATCATGTTGTAAAATCATTTAAAGAAGATTGTAGATCCTTAACCAAAAGGATTGTAAATAGTCACAACTCCACCATATATGCAATAAAGAGTCCACTTGTCTCCAACATCTCTGAAATAGGTTGGACTCCAAAGGATTGATTTTATTCAGATGATAAGGTATGTAATAGAATGTTTATAAAAGCTTCCTAGAAACTTCTAAATGGTTCATGCATTTAGACATCCTGCTATCAATGGAGGATACAGTTAACCATTGCGTCTCTGAGTAGGTGCACTGTAATTCCATTTCCCATTTAATTAATTTATTTTTTTTATAGTAGTTTTTCCCATTTAATTTTAAAGGTTAAACAGAAGGAAAATTCATGTGATAAAATTGCCAAGTATACTTTTGATATTAACTGTTTATTGGTTTTAGATTTCTAGAAGAATCTTTCATAGGTGGACCCTTTTAAGAAATAATTCCATTTAACAAAGTTCACGAAGGGCCTTAATTGCAAAACTTGTAAAAATCCATTGTGGGAATATTAAAAACAGTTGTGATGTTATTAAAGGGAAGCAGATAGCCGTCCATTAATATATCTCTCAATTTGGTAATATCTTTAGAGGTCGAGTTACCAAAATTCATATCAGGGATCAGTTATTGGAGTATCTTAAAAGGGATATTTAATTATCCTGTAGGTAAGATATCTAGCATCTTATTCCCAATAGCAGTGAGCATTGGATATGAGGTAAATTTTGGAATCTGGGAGGTTCTTGATACCGAAAGTCAAGAAGGAAGGGAAGCAAATTGCAACAGATCGGTCTTAATTCTTGCCTAATGTCTCATCATATCATTAGTCCACCAGCTTTTAAGTTGGTCCATAATGGTTGATAATGTTAAGGCATTCTAGTTCTCTGAAGACGTCGGCAGAAATAATATACTTGCCACTACCTCAGCTTTTTGTTATTTCCAAATCCACTTAGACGGTCCAGGGGGTACAGACAGGTTATACCCAAATATTGTAAAGAGGCAGATGACGATTTAAAGGGATAATCCTTTTGTAGCTTGGTATAGTGTCAGCAGGGATCTCCATGCCTAAAATAACTGACTTAGACTCACTGATTTTATAGTAGCTAACCTCACTAAATGCTGTAATGCCTTCACTGACATGAAATAAAGTGACTTCAGAGGACTTTGCCGGTGAATATCTTTGGAAAATATCTGAAGAATTACTGCCCCGGTGACTACTCAGAGGACAAAAGGAATAATATTACATCATCTGCAAGCAACCCAACTCCATGTTCCACTAGTCTAATAGGAATATCTTTTATATTCAAAGATCATCTAATTGACTGGGTGAAAGGTTCCATATACAAATATCATAGAGGATAGTGGATATCTTTGTCATATACTACTGGATATAAGGAAGGTGGAAGAAAGTATACAAAAGGGTGTACACTTGGGCAGATGAAGTTGTACACAGGGCCAAATCAAAGATAAAATGTGTTGTTCAAAACCAAATTTACAAAGGACCTCCAGTAAAAACACTAATGCTCCTGGTTAAATGCCTTCCCCACATCCAAAGAGAAGAGCAGAAAAGGTATTCATGAGACCCTCACGAAAAAAAAAATAATGTCAATAAAGTGTCACAAACATTCAGAGTTTGATGTCTTTTTACAAAGTCAACTTGGTCTTTTTCTATTAAGCAAGTTAGAATATCAGTTAATCTACTAGCTAGGATTTGGGAGTAGGTCCATGTTGAGAAGTTATATTGGTCTGAAGTTTGATGGGCTATTGGGAGTCTTTCCTGGCTTAGGTAGGGTCACTATAAGATCTTAGTCATACGGGCACATCCGGGCGCCGATCCGCCTGTTTTCCTGCATGAAGAAGACGGCCACACTGCAGGTGCGGACGACTCTCCACATCGTCGGAAGAAAGAACATATTACCGGCAAATACTCTAACAAGATACAGCACTAATACAACTTTATGCAGTATATAATATCCATTTGTAAGTCGGTCAGGACCTGGAGATTTAGTATTCTCTGCAGAGTTAAATGGAACTGCCAAGTTGTGCACTTGAGTGGGAGATAGCTTAGGGAAAGAGATTGTTTAGCTAAGAAGCGATAATACTTATTTTTGGAGTAGTAGGGTCATTTTTCAGGTTATAGAGTTTAGAATACTATCCTGAAAAAGTATTTGCAATACTCTTGGGATCAGGGATTGCAGTATGATTTGAGATTAAAATAAATGGGATTCAGGATTTGGCTTGTTGGGAGTTGCTTAGCCAAGAGTTTTTCCAGTCTGTTATCGTGCTAATAAAAATGCATTTTAAGCTTGTGCAATGCAAAATCATAATTATAAAGGTTGAGCTCATGCAGTTGAGTAGCTAGGGAAGTAATCTTATTTGCTATTTCTGCAAAATATGATGCTTTATTAAGTCTATGCAGTTCACTAAGTTGGGATTGTAGTAATAAGGATAGTCTTTGTCTGTTTTTTCCAAATTAGGTTTGCTTAATGAAATGCCAGTGGATGGTGGCTTTATGCGCACATCGCGATGTATTATCTCTAACGTGTTGGCTATCATTATAAGTACTAAAGATCTTGTATATTATTATCTGTATGGAGTATATACTTTGGATGCTGAAGCATATAGTTGTTCAAATGCCAAACAGAATCAGGAGAAAGATTTTATTTTTTATTTATTGACATACAGATAAGAGCATGTTTAGTCTAGCTTATAATACCAATGTTTGTAGAGCAAACCCTGTGAAGAGAGGACCTAGCAAATAAAAAGTTATCTATTCTAGAGTATATTTTGTGGGGATGTGAAAAAAAGTGAAATCCCATTTGCCAGGGTTCTGGACTTGTAATGTGTCATGGAGCCTGTGTTTACAGGTACTAGTGGGGAAGGATTTCTCCTTACAGTTGTGGAAGTGGAATCTAAAGAGCATCATAAAACTGTTAGAATCCCCCACTGAAATAAGTGAACCCAATCGTTCTTGGTTAACTAATGAAGTAATCCTTTGTAGGAATTATACCTGTTTAACATTAGGAACATAAAGTGAAACTATAGTAAAGGGCTCATTGTTGCTCAAGCAGATTAAATTGATGTAAAAGCCATTTGTATCCCCTAGGGATTTATTTAGAGAAAAGCAATAAAGGGCTTTATCGCTATTGATACCCCATCTTCCTATTTAACAGCTAGGGAAGGATAGTATTAGGAAAGTATTTGTGATGCAAACCATTAAGAACTACTACATTTAAATGTGTTTCCCTAATGCAAAAGACATTAGTACTCTGATCTAAAGACTCCAGTCACAGATTAGAGCTCTCGTAGGGGGAATTTAACCCCTTAACTTTAAGGGAAAGTATTTTAAGCACCATAATGGGTATTGAGATTTAGAGCATACTGTAAGTAATGAAGCATCAAGTATGCTGAAGACACCAGTAAAGTTAAACCTACTGTCCAATAAGGAAGCCATCGTGGGTTTATATACCATATATACTCGAGTATTAGTCGATCCGAGTATAAGCCGAGTCAACAAGTTTTACCACAAAAAACTGGGAAAATGCATTGACACGAGTGTAAGCCGAGCTATACTTGAGTATATACTGGGTAAAAAAAAAACCCTCCATACTCCCCTCTTAGCCGGCGTCTGTGTCTGTGCGGCAAGCTGCTTGAATTCTCCCCGCTGTTCTCTCTGCTCGGCTCTGTCAGCGCTGTGTAAGTAAGCGCTGTGATTGGATCGAGCGCCAGCCAATCACAGCTGGGCCTCAATCATTCACAGCCAATCAGTGAATGTAATTCATTGATTGGCTATGAATGACTGAGCTCCGGCTGTGATTGGCTGGCGCTTGATCCAATCACAGTGTTGACGCCAGGGGATGACAGAGCTGAACAGAGAGAACGCTGGGGAATAACAGTGGGGAGAATTCAAGCAGCTTGCTGCATCGCCGCCGGAAACAGAGAAATTCTAGCAGCTTGCCGCACCACCACTGGGAACACAGATGCCGGCTGGGAGGTGAGTATAAAGGTTTTTTTTTTTTTCCAACCCTTCTCTGACTCGAGTAAAAGCCGAGGGGGGCTTTTTCAGCACAAAAAAATGTGCTGAAAAACTAGGCTTATACTCAAGTATATATGGTATGTTATTACAAACCACAGTGCAGAGAAAAAAGGAAGAACTGTAACATATAATTCCCTAGGTAACTTTGATTATTACAGTCAGTAAATTTAAAAGTAAGTCCAAACAAGAGTAAGTAGCAAGATAGCCACAAATTTGTGATCAAAAGTGGGGTCCTGTTATTAGAAAGGAAAAGCATTAAGCAACTTGGAATTAGCATGCTAGGTTGGCTAGTAGTCATGAAACCTCTAACAGTATAAAATTATCATAAAAAATGCTATATGTTAAGGAAACAGTCAGAAGAATTTTAGCACTTTAAACATGGATAAATTAAACGTTTTTCTTTATTGTGTTATCAATAACTTTAAAGGTATGCAGGTATGGCCTGATTTTAGCCCACATGTTTCAGACGGCACTCCTGTCCTTAGTTATGGCTGAAAAGGTGCACATCTGACACACTTTAAAAACAAAGCAGGGACCAATGACTGCATACTCTAATGTTAAGCCCTGAAGAACCAGTTATTAAACCTTAATATACCAAAGTTTAATACTCAACATTATATATTAACTAAAATGTTACTAAAAACTATAGTGAATAAACATCAAAACATTCTTATAATTAAACTCCAGAGAATAATGGAATTAGGTTTGAAAATCCAGGCAGATTCACATTTGAATAATAAAGATTTCTAATCACCCCCCCCCCCCCTTACTGGTTTCTAAACTCTTTACACGCCAAACAATTTTAAATTACTGACATTGCCATAGTGTACTTTAGGGAAGTATCTCTCCTCTCATGAAGAGTTCATTTGTTTTTTATCTATATATGCAAAATGTTCATTAAATCTTACTTTTAATTTGCAGGTAGTGCATCCCACATATTGGATCTCACATTCTTAACATTTTATAATATAGACCACATGGTTGAACTGCAAATGCTCATTGTCTAGTAATAAATATTCTTTGGTCTTTAATGCAAACTTCAAGCTGCACATCTAGGAATTGCACATCTCAAAAAACTGCATTGTGTGAATCATACTTTAGACATATTTTTGTAGTAAAATAAACTTACAGATAATAAATCTTCTAAAAATGTATCACATTTGGAGAACCAACAGCAGCCTGATACAAAAACATACTTAACACTTTCCAATCCAATTTGTATCCTGGTTTTCCTAGGGGGCTTACTCTTTTTCTGCTGTTATACAACGGCGCTATCTGCTGGCTAAAGCCAGTACTGCATGAGGTGACACGTTGGATAGGTTCCGACAGCAGAGAGGCTGGCAATATACAGTAAGAGAACCCGGACGGACGTCTTCCAACATCAGAGCTGTACAGCCTTAAATCACAATGTCTTCAGAGGTCAGACAGTAGATTGGAAAGGGTTACGGGTAGGATCCTAATTATAGGGAAATATTTCATATCATTTAAATATCTTTTAAGTTGACAAAAAGGAGAGTAAAAAAAATATACATTTTCTGATATTGTTGATTTATTAGGAACCTTACATAGCAGGTTCATGTGTGTAACATTATCAATATGATTATGTGCTTTCTTCTGCATCCACTTCCTATTTCCTGCAATGTTATTGAAGATTCAAGATGCTGTCATCATCCCCATTCTAGACAAGTAATAGATCATCTATATATCTTGAAAAAATAACAGTATTGGCCAAAAAAAGGATTGTTTGGAGTATAAATATAAGTCTCATCGCATCACGCCAAGTGCCGGATTAACCATTAGGCAAATAAGGGATGTGCTTTAAGGCCAGACAAAAATTTAGGTCAGAAAAAAAATTTAAAAAATGATAATTATCAGGTGATGACAAGACTTGGAATTTCCAAGTCCCACTCTGTCAGTGCCACTCTGTCTTGGTGTAAGTCTTGACATTGTACAGGTGCGCTCATTCATAAATCAAGAAAGCGTTAACTGTATTTTCAGGCTACCTATCAAAATGTGTGTTAGGTACAGCAGAGCCTTAATTCGGCACTGAATATGCCATGTATGACACAGCAAGAGTAAAAAGGAACTTAGACTGCATAGGGGCTCCAGCAATTTGTAGATGATAAATATTATCAAACATCAGTGCTGTCCCCAAGATACTGTATCTGAGAATACAGAACATTAAGGACTGAAGACAACCATTAACCTAGGCACTGAGGCTCTCATTAAGAGATCCAGTGCCTGAAATGGGTCTCAAGGTAGGTGGGAAAGATCCCTTATGTATTTTTTGGTAAACCATGGAATACAAGAATAACTGGTTCTTCCACAGAAGGTGATATGACGTCATCCTATGAGTCACTCATGACTCAGTGCTTGCACCAGGGAACTTTACCTTTACCTACCACCAAAAGGCAAATTACTTCTTTATTTGTAAATACACCCACATTTTGCCTATTTGTAGAAGCTCAGAAATTGAGGACTTAAATGTATCAACTGGATTCTGAGCTTACTTTCTATAAGTAGATGCATCATTCAACATACACAATGCACTGTTAGTATATAAGAAGGCATCCATGATTATAACTACATCACCTTTATCCTCATTGCTGATTACAATATTGTGGTTATCTTATAATGTATATATAGCACATTTGAAAATAGGAATGATTATGTTTTGTTCTTTTCCTACTATGACTTTAAAGATCTTTAAAGGGGTTGTCCCGCGAAAGGAAGTGGGGTTATACACTTCTGTATGGCCATATTAATGCACTTTGTAATGTACATTGTGCATTAATTATGAGCCATACAGAAGTTATTCACTTACCTGTTCCGTTGCTAGCGTCCCCGTCTCCATGGTGCCGTCTAATTTCAGCATCTAATCGCCCGATTAGATGCGCTTGCGCAGTCCGGTCTTCTCCCTGGTGAATGGGGCCGCTCGTGCCGGAGAGCTGGTCCTCGTAGCTCCACCCCGTCACGTGTGCCGATTCCAGCCAATCAAGAGGCTGGAATCGGCAATGGACCGCACAGAGCCCACGGTGCACCATGGGAGAAGACCCGCGGCGCATCGTGGGTGAAGATCCCGGTGGCCATCTTGGTAAGGTAAGTAAGAAGTCGCCGCAGCGCGGGGATTCGGGTAAGTACTAAACCTTTTTTTTTTTTAAGCCATCCCTTGGGTTTGTCTCGCGCCGAACGGGGGGCCTATTGAATAAAAAAAAAACCCGTTTCAGCGCGGGACAACCCCTTTAAGGTCGCCTTACACTAATTACTGAAAAATATCTAAACTAGGTTATCTAGATTGCAATGGCTAATATTTTGGATATGGAATTTTGCCAAGCCATTTCTGCTGTGTTTCCACAACATGTAAACGTAATCATAGGGTCATTTTATGCACAATTTTATTTTCCTTTGAAAGCAATAGTTTTGTGGCAGTTTTTCATACATGTTTTTTAAACCAAAGTCGGAAATGGAATCAAAAGGAATGAGAAATATACAATACAAACTTATACCTCTCCCTTCTGCTGGATCCATTTCTGGCCTTGGCTCAAAAAATTGCATCACAAATTGCTACAAAAACGTGTGTGTTAATCTACCTGACGATCTCATTCACATTGCAGTATTCTGTATTTTGTATTAGTATTTGTTAGTCAAATTCACAAATGGAACCTGCAGATGGAAGGCAAAATGTGAAGTTTGTACCTATTCCATATTTTGGATCCATTCTTGATCTTGATTTCCAAATACTAGTGCAATATACTGACCAAAACATTATCTTGTGAATGGGGCCCAAGGCCTCATTCACACAAGCGTGTCTATGTGTGTAAAACGCACATACAAAACCACACATCTATTTAGAACCATTGGTTCCCTATGCTGGGTTCATATGTCTGATTTTTTACAGGTGTGCAAACGCGCGCACTTGCACAACACAGGACATGAGTACAGGTAAGGTCCGTGCTGCACGTCATTATTCCCCCCGGGGTGTTTCCCTTGTCACTGAACACTGTGACAGCACTGAAATTTTAAATCCCTGCCTGCTGAAAGAACTTCACTACACTGCTGGGAGATCAAGCGGCTAGACGCGCCTGAGCCCCGACAGCAGCTGAGAGGTGAGTATATATATTTTTTAATTTTTTACACAAGCCAGAGATGATTTTCAGGGAAAGGCTTATATTTAAAGCCCTTCACCGAAAATCACTGCAGGTGTTGTCCGCAGTCCATTGCTCTCAATGCATGGAGCTGCAGTCACTTGTGTTTTTGCAAGTACGTGGGCACGCGGATTTGTGCACAGCTATGTACGCACAAACACACGCTTGTGTAAATGAGGCCTAAGGCCTTAGTCAGACGGGTGTTTTTTCGCGCGATTTGCGCATGCGCATGCGTCCAGCGATTTTATAAAACCATTGCTTTGCAATGGTATCGGACACATGAGCGCTTTTTATGCGCTCGTCCGATAAATTATAGAACAGAAATCGCAGATCACACCTATCTGCGATCTGCGATTCCTGTTCTCTTCTCTATATGCGCTCAATGGGGTCGGCCCCATTGAGAACATATAGTAGACAAAATCATTCTCCTCTGCCACAGCTGTAACAGCTGTGGCAGAGAAGAATGATGTTTGCCCATTGAATTCAATGGGCTGCCGGCAATACAGCCGGCTCCATTGAAAGCAATGGGCTGCCGGCGAGCGCGGGATGAATTTTCGGGAAGGGCTTAAATATATAAGCCCTTCCCTGCAATTCATCCAGAAATGTGTAAAAATAAAAAATATATATATACTCACCAGGTCCCGGCAGACTGAACTGCTCTCTGTAGTATTCAGCAGCCGGGGATTTAAAATCCCCGCTGCTGAATGAGCTGCCTCTGATTGGTCACAGCCTCACCAATCAGGGGCAGCTCTCACTCACACCCATTCATGAATGGGTGTGAGTGAGAGCTGCCCCTGATTGGTCAGGCTGTGACCAATCAGAGGCAGCTCATTCAGCTCATTCAGAATACTACAGAGAGCAGTTCAGAGAACTGCCGCTGGCCGCGCTGAACTCCTTCTGCCGGGACCGGGTGAGTATATATATTTTTCTTATTTTTACACATTTCTGGATGAATTGCAGGGAAGGGCTTATATATTTAAGCCCTTCTCGAAAATTCATCCTGAGATCGCCCACAGCGCATTGCTTTCAATGGAGCGGGCTGTATTGCCAGCTCCATTGAATTCAATGCGCTGGACAGCTCCGGCCCGTTTCTATTGAAACGCGGCTAGGAGCAGTATTTTCGGGCGATTTTTCGGCCCCGGTCACACAATTTGCAGATGCGCATCCGTCATGCGATCTGCAAAGCGCGGGAAAAAACGCCCGTGTGACTAAGGCCTAAGGCTGGTATCACACATAGGAGGATATTTATCATTGAGGAATTTTTTATGACAAATTTCTAGTATGCTTTTTATCACAATATTAAGAAATTATTTACATTTTAAATATTGCTAAAAATGTGGAGTCACTTTGTATACCATCCACCTACAGAAATGAGATTGTAAGAAATGTTATGACTTTTTAGAAAGTTGCAATTCTGAAATCTGTTTAAAAATCTGACTCCACTCAAATCATATCTCGTATTCTAGACACTTTTAAAAAGTGGAGTGAGAAATGCATTATCTGTTCTTTTTGGCACAAATCAACAGTAAATTTGACTTAAATGTTTTGCAGCACAAAAGGTGCAACTTACAGCAGAATTATGGAGCACCACTACTAATGAATATGCAAATATATGGCCAATCATATCAGACCTTACAAGGAATGTGAGTACAGGTACAGTCAGACAATTCCAAATGGAGATTTTTTAACAGTCATGTGCCTTTTAATAACATAGTCACACTCCTCGTCAGATAACCTCTATTTGTATTGGTGAATAATACATCATTATAAGTAACAGTCGTCTTGGTTTGTGTGCCTTTTATAGAACTTTTGTAAGTCAGTTGCTTTCAAAACGCAGCATAGTCTGTAATTGGCATTTTTCATTGAATCTCCTCTGGGCATGAATAGGCTTTTAATTATGTTATTTAAACTGTGTGAAAATAATAAATCCAAAAAAAAGTCATTAAAAAATTTAAAAAAAGCAAAAGTGGAGGGGAAAGAAGGAAGGAACCAACCTTAGGGGAATATAGCAAGCCCTATATTCCAAATTTAAGAATTAAAAAAGTCACACATTTTTGAATAAGTCCTAATTCTGCAAAAAAATTGAGACTTTGGGGACATTTTTAGGCTATGCTTATCACTTAAACAAACAAACAATGGACAGATAGGAAGGGAGTAGCCTTGGTTTGGGCACACTAGAGTAGATGCAGTAGTATTATAGCAAGCACCCAACAAGAAGGGGGTTACCACCAGGAGAACTGTGGAGCAAGGTTCTAGATACTTCACACATAGCTCCATATAACCCTTCAGACACACACCTTCTTTGAGCTGCAGAAGTGAAGGCATATCATAGAGGTCAGGGCTATACAACTCTATGCTCAGTATGGCTTCTAATAGGTGCATTCACCATGCTACTATAATCCTTCACTATACAAGTACCAGTGCCATAGTAGTTGTGCACGTGCTCAGCTGTGCCTATCATAAAACTGAGAGATGCACACAGGGAAGCAAGAAGGTGCTGTAGTATGGCTAGCAGCCTGAGCAGTCAGGACAATGCTATTGCATGTGCGCCATTTCACTGCACAGAAAGAAGAGGATACTTGTAATAGAATAATAGCAGCTAACAATCATGCATGCTCATTCTAGATCACTAGAATGATTGGAAGACAGATCCATGGGTAAAAAGTTAGACCATGGAGGTTTTGGGATTGTGAGAATACCCCTTTAATTTAGAAATGGGTTACTAAGTAGGTTTTTTGAGGCAAATACTATTGATGACCTATACTGAGGATAGGTCATCAATAGGTGATCATCTGGGGTTCCAACCAATCAGCTATTTGGATGCGCATTTTCACTGGCAAAAACCAATCAATGGCTGAATTCAATGAATAGGTGAGTGCTGCCTCTGATTGGCTGAGCGCAGGGACCAATCACAGGCAGCTCTCAGCTGTCATTCTATATCTGAAAGCTGCCTCTGATTGGTCACAGTGCTCAGCCAATCAGAGGCAGCCCTTTCAGTAGGTGGGGATTTTAAATAGACCTGGCTGGACGTGCCTGAGCCACGACAACTGCGGAGAGGTGAGTATATATATATTTTTTCAATTTTTACACATTTTAGGGATGATTTTCAGGAAAGGGCTTATATTAAAGCCCTTCCATGAAAATCACTGCAGGGCTTGTCGGCAGCCCAAAGCTTTCAATGGAGCCGTCTGTAGCGCAGGCTCTATTGAATTCAATGGGAGAACATTGCGGTCCTCTGACACAGCTCTGACAGCTTCGCAGATGATTTCTTCATCTCTGCGGGGAGTCCCATTGTCATTGGACACTATGACAATGCTGTCAGAGTACTCAGTAACAAGGGGACTCTCCGCAGAGATGAAGAAATCCTCTGCCACAGCTGTGGCAGAGAATTGCGATATTCTCTGAATGTCAATGGGGCCACCGCTGCTGCCACTGGCCCTATTGACCACAGGTGAAACCCCTGGATGTGACAGTTTCCAGGGGTTTCACATCCAAGGAATCCTCTGCTGCAGCTGTCACAGCCACAGCAGGGGATAGCGGGCAGTGCACTTTTTGCGCAGAAAAATGCGTCGAGGTCTATTTTTTCCTGCGTGCCGCCAGCTTTGGTCACGCGAATTTTTGAATGCATGCATTATGTGCACAAAAATTTGCACATTAAAAAACGCCTGTGTGACTGAGCCCTTAAAGAAATCCCATACAGCTTTATCTGGTAGTACTATTATTAAAAAGAATGAATAATATTAAAAGAAATCCCTCTTAGCTTTTGAATTTCAAATATAAAATGGAAACTATATGTATTTAATAGACTCTGAAAATATAACCTGTTGCAAATTTTCTGCCTCATCACATTGCTAATCTTTTACATCATTATGTAGATGATGACAGCTATGACAATAAGGTCCTTTTATTTGCAATGAACCGCTGGCCGCGTTCCCACGAAGAGACACCTATGTATTCCACTGTGGACTATTGAGTTAAATAATGGCAGCCATGTCTTTCCAGTCTGCTGTGATGTGACTATGCAAGAGTAACCGCCAACAAGTTTTTGTGGTGAGACACATTTGCGCTCCACCGCAGGTTTGGAAACAAAATCTTTACTGCTGGCCAGGCACATGATGGTCTAACAGGGAGCATGCCTTTCTAGGAAATCACCGGGTCCACCTTGCTAATGGCGGCTCCCAGCAACAACTGAGAACCACATAGATGAGACAAGTAATTAATAGAGATGAGCGAGCATACTCGTCCGAGCTTGATGCTCGTTCGAGTATTAGAGTGCTCGAGATGCTCGTTACTCGAGACGAGCACCACACGGTACTCGTCTCGATTAAACGAGCACTGACCATTGAATTCAATGGAGCCGGCTCCATTGAAAGCAATGGGCTGCCGGCGAGCGCGGGATGAATTGTCGGGAAGGGCTTAAATATATAAGCCCTTCCCTGCAATTCATCCAGAGATGTGTAAAAATAAAAAAAATATATACTCACCTTGTCCCGGCAGAACGATGTTAGCCCATTGAAAGCAATGGGATGCCGGCGATCGCGGGATGAATTGTCAGGAAGGGCTTAAATATATAAGCCCTTCCCTGCAATTCATCCAGAAATGTGTAAAAATAAAAAAAAATATATACTCACCTAGTCCCGGCAGACGGAGTTCAGTGCGGCCGGCGGCAGTCCTCCTGAACTGCTCTGAACAGCTGTGAGTAGTATTCAGCAGCCGGGGATTTAAAATTCATGAGTGACTGCTGCCTCTCATTGGCTCAGCGCAGGGATCAATCTGATTGGTCCCGCTCTTTATGCTGATCTTTATGCTGACAGTGCGGGGGGGTCTCACTCTTGCCACTATTGTGGCTTAATAGTGGGACCTGGGAACTTGAGATGCAGTCCAACATGTAGCCCCTCGCCTGCCCTATCCGTTTCTGTGTCGTTCCCATCACTTTCTTGAATTTCCCAGGTTTTCACAAATGAAAACCTTAGCGAGCATCGGCGATATACAAAAATGCTCGAGTCGCCCAATGACTTCAATGGGGTTCGTTACTCGAAACGAACTCTCGAGCATCACTGAAAGTTCGACTCGAGTAACGAGCACTCGAGCATTTTGGTGCTCGCTCATCTCTAGTCATTAATGATCAAACCAAATGAAACTAATTACGCTAGAGGACATGGAGTCCACCTACTTATTCTAATTGGTAAGCAAAACCCCCTGAGGCATTTTACTTGTACTTATAAATATGTATAAATTGACATGAAACTTACTAAAGTAGCTGCTTGAAAAAGAAGGTGACTGAAAACCTTTGAAACGCGTTGCCTGGCTACTTTTTCTGCGTGTCCATTTTTGAATTATTTAAACTGCAAACCTTGTGAAATAACGACTGGAAGTTATCCTCAGCCCACTTCTATATTACTTCTGAATTACACTATTGCCTACATATTGACTAGAGATGAGCGAACGTACTCGTCCGAGCTTGATACTCGTTCGAGTATTAGTGTGTTCGAGATGCTCGTTACTAGAGGCGAGTACCACGCGATGTTCGAGTTACTTTCACTTTCATCTCTGAGACGTTAGCGCGCTTTTCTGGCCAATAGAAAGACAGGGAAGGCATTACAACTTCCCCCTGCGACGTTCAAGCCCTATACCACCCCCTGCAGTGAGTGGCTGGCGAGATCAGGTGTCACCCGAGTATATAAATCGGCCCCTCCCGCGGCTCGTCACAGATGCATTCTGACAGTGATCAGGGAAAGTGCTGCTGATGCCGGAGCTGCTATAGGGAAAGCGTTAGGAGTTATTTTAGGCTTCAAGAACCCCAACGGTCCTTCTTAGGGCCACATCTGACCGTGTGCAGTACTGTTGAGGCTGCTTTTAGCAGTGTTGCACAATTTTTTTTTTTTGTATATCGGCCGTGCAGAGCATTGCGTCCGCAGTCTGCAGTCATTGTACAGAGTATAGGGCCAGTACTGGTGAGGCAGGGAAAGAGATATTCAGGCTATATAGGCAGCGGGCTTTTTCCAAAAAATTGATCGCCGTCATCCCGCCAGAGGGAAACAGTACACATAATATTATACGCTGCCTACAGTATCTATCTTCTGGGGGTAGTAGTCGTAATTAATATGCAGCTAAGCGTTACAGCAGGCTTGCGCAAAATTGTTTCCTAGATCTGCTGTCTCTGTTACATGATCGCCGTCATCCCGCCAGAGGGAAACAGTATACATAATATTATACGCTGCCTACAGTATCTGCTGTATCAGCTCAGCATTTTAAAAAAATAGAAGCAAAATACTTAAGGCCTACTACTGGCCTTTGGCCACTTGACTGATTCTGCGCTGTGAATTCCACTAGCTCAGTCATACGCACCTACGTCTCACTACAGGCGTGCGCAAAATTGTTTCCTGGCTCTGCTGTGCGTTCCGTAAGGGAAGTCAGCCTCCAACCACAGGCCAATAAGCGGCACATTTAATTACAGCGTTCTGTTTCTGCACTACTGGTAATACACCATGCTGAGGGGTAGGGGTAGGCCTAGAGGACGTGGACGCGGGCGAGGACGCGGAGGCCCAAGTCAGGGTGTGGGCACAGGCCGAGCTCCTGATCCAGGTGTATCGCAGCCGACTGCTGCGGGATTAGGAGAGAGGCACGTTTCTGGCGTCCCCACATTCATCTCACAATTAATGGGTCCACGCGGTAGACCTTTATTAGAAAATGAGCAGTGTGAGCAGGTCCTGTCGTGGATGGCAGAAAGTGCATCCAGCAATCTATCGACCACCCAGAGTTCTGCGCCGTCCACTGCTGCAACTCTGAATCCTCTGGCTGCTGCTCCTCCTTCCTCCCAGCCTCCTCACTCCATTACAATGACACATTCTGAAGAGCAGGCAGACTGCCAGGAACTGTTCCCGGTCCCCTGCCCAGAATGGCTAGCAATGGTTCCTCTCCCACCAGAGGAGTTTGTCGTGACCGATGCCCAACCTTTGGAAAGTTCCCGGGGTCCGGGGGATGAGGCTGGGGACTTCCGGCAACTGTCTCAAGAGCTTTCAGTGGGTGAGGAGGACGATGACAATGAGACACAGTTGTCTATCACTCAGGTAGTAGTAATTGGAGTAAGTCCGAGGGAGGAGCGCACAGAGGATTCGGAGGAAGAGCAGCAGGATGATGAGGTGACTGACCCCACCTGGTTTGCTATGCCTACTGAGGACAGGTCTTCAGAGGGGGAGGCAAGTGCAGCAGCAGGGCAGGTTGGAAGAGGCAGTGCGGTGGCCAGGGGTAGAGGCAGGGCCAGACCGAATAATCCACCAACTGTTTCCCAAAGCGCCCCCTCGCGCCATGCCACCCTGCAGAGACTGAGGTGCTCAAAGGTCTGGCAGTTTTTCACTGAGAGTGCAGACGACCGACGAACAGTGGTGTGCAACCTTTGTCGCGCCTAGATCAGCCGGGAAGCCACCACCACCACCAGCATGCGCAGACATATGATGGCCAAGCACCCCACAAGGTGGGATGAAGGCCGTTCACCGCCTCCGGTTTGCACCGCTGCCTCTCCCCCTGTGCCCCAACCTGCCACTGAGATCCAACCCCCCTCTCAGGACACAGGCACTACCGTCTCCTGGCCAGCACCCACACCCTCACCTCCGCTGTGCCCCATCCACCAATGTCTCTCAGCGCACCGTCCAGCCGTCGCTAGCGCAAGTGTTGGAGCGCAAGTACGCCGCCAGGCACCCGCACGCTCAAGCGTTAAATGTGCACATAGCCAAATTTATCACCCTGGAGATGCTGCTGTATAGGGTTGTGGAAACGGAGGCTTTCAAAGGTATGATGGCGGCGGCGGCCCCGTGCTACTCAGTTCCCAGTCGCCACTACTTTTCCCGATGTGCCGTCCCAGCCCTGCACGACCACGTCTCCCGCAACATTGTACACGCCCTCACCAATGCAGTTACTGCCAAGGTCCACTTAACAACGGACACGTGGACAAGCACAGGCGGGCAGGGCCACTATATCTCCCTGACGGCACATTGGGTGAATTTAGTTGAGGCTGGGACAGAGTCAGAGCCTGGGACCGCTCACGTCCTACCCACCCCGAGAATTGCGGGCCCCAGCTTGGTGTATGCTTCCTCCACTAAACCACCCTCCTCCTCCTCCTCCTCCTACGCAACCTCTGTCTCGCAATCAAGATGTGTCAGCAGCAGCACGTCGCCAGCAGTCGGTGTCGCGCGGCGTGGCAGCACAGCGGTGAGATTCCATCTAAAACTCCCTTGTGGAATAATAGAAGTCTCCCTTTTTTTTTCCTGAGGGTGCCTGCACACGGGCGGAATTTCTGCCACGGTATTTTAAGCACATTGTCCGCCTCTGGCCCCAGCCAATATACTTCTATGGGGATCCGCAGTTGTCCCCAGACGAACAGATTTGCATCGCGGATTTTCACACGCTAGAAAAAAAACACGGCATGTCCTATTTTGGGTCGGATTCTGTGCGTGGAGACTCCAATACAAGTGAATGGATGCGTTTTTTCACGCAGTACATCCGCGGTGCAGCTGCGGATGAAGGCACTTGTTGCTATGACATTAGAGGAAGTAGGCGTGGTAGGAGGCTGCAGGTTTTTCCGTGCGTTTTTTTCCGCAGCACATCCGCACATATCGGGGCGTGATTTTTCATGCATCCGCACTTATCCGCAAGCACATTTAGGTGCCATACGCAGGTCTCCCGCTCGTGAAAATCCACTGGCGCAGTACGGAACGCTCATGTGCAGGCGGCCTTAGGCCGCCTGCAGCCGAGCGGGTCGGATCCGGCGGCGAGGATTCTCACCGTGCGATCCGACCCGAGCGCCTGCAGGGACGAGCGCGTACTTACCCACGCCCCGCGGCCCCGGCTCTTTCATGTGCCGGCTGCCGGGAAGCCAGCGCATGCGCAGACCGGAGCCGGCGGCCGGGTGAGTGACGTTTCTGTGCGAGGCTCTGCGAGCCCCGCACAGAAATAGGACATGCCGCGGTTTGTTTGCCGCACAATATTTCGCGTGGCCAAACCACGGCCATCTGCATAGGAGTGCGTATTGTAATGCACTCCTATGCAGGCTTTCAGTGGCGGAAATCCCGCGGGAAATCCCGCCGCGGGATTTCCGCCTGTGTGCAGGCGGCCTTACTCAGATTTTTTGGTTGAACATGGCATATTCTCTTCATTATATCTGTTTATTCAAAGGACATTTGTATCCTTCGAACAAGTACAATGTTAGGTATAGCAGACAGGTCTGCTGCTCTGCCCTGTCTGTTATCTGAGTTTGTATTTATTTTGCTCCAGCATCTCTAGAGTTAATGTTTCCTGACTCCTTCACCCATCTGGAGGCTGTTTGCCAATCACTCCACTATATAGCTTCCCCAGAGCTACTATCCAGGGCTTCGGAGTTGTTGTTGTACTCTTATGACAGCTCGTGGCTGCTGCTCCTGCAGTCTCTCTCTGACAACTGATCTCAAGTTTGCTGTAGCTGTAAGCTACTTCTGCTTTAGCCAGATCTTCTGTTCCTGCTCACATCCTCGGTTCCTGTTGCAGCTTGCTATGTCCTGTCAGGGCCTTGACAGGGTTATTCAGCACCCAGGTTGCAGCTCGGGTCATCCTTTTTGGGACAATTACTCCACTCTGTTAGGCAGCGACTTAATCACCCCACTCCAGCTCAAGGCTAGCTCAGTTCCAATCTCTGTCTTGAACCAAGCTACACGCCGAGGAGTCAGCATCTGGTCTCTATGTCGGCTGTCAGTCCTTTCAGGTAGGTTCCCCTGCTCTGGAGGATGACACAGTGGTTCCATATCCAAATACATAACATACAACAAATGTATGAAATATCCAGATAGTATTTTCACAAGTTTATTTAAGGACTAAGTCAGATAAATGTGGTTTTTTTGTGCAAAAAATGCGCTCCACGCATGTGAAAAATATGCGTGAATGGGTACATTTGCACTCGCATGTCCTTTCTTTTGCAGGTGCGAGTATTTCGCGCCTCTAAAAAATAGAAATGTCAACACTTCATAGGAAACCAATGGTTCTAATAAACACAATTTTTTTTTGCACACATAGGCCTATCTATGCCATGCTATAACTCCCTAATATCTGGGGATGTCCATCCATTTCTTCTCAACCTTTAACCCCTTCATGACATGGCCTATTTTGGGCTTAAGGACGCAACAATTTTTGGCGGATTTTCTTCTCCGTTTATCAAAAGCCATAACTTTTTTATTTTTCCGTCGGCGCGGCCGTATGAGGGCTTGTTATTTGCGTGGCGAACTGTAGTTTTTATCGATGCCAATTTTGGGTACATAGACTATATTGTAAAATTTATTTTTTTTTGTAATGATAGCAGGGAGAGAAAACGCATCAATTCTGCCATAGATTTTTTTTTTTTTTTTTTTACACCGTTAATCATGCAGCATAAATGAGACTTTCAATTTTTTCTGCAGACTGGTACGGTTACAACGATACCAAAATTCAAACATTTTTTTTAGGTTTTCCCACTTTTCTGCAATAAAAACCCTTTTTTTGGAAATCTTTTTTCTATTCTAAATTGCTGCATTCAAAGTCACGTAACTTTTTTATTTTTTGATGTACAGAGCTCTATGAGGGCTTATTTTTTGTGAAACGAGCTGTAGATTTTATTGGTACCATTTTGGCGTACATACGGCTTTTTTGATCACTTTTATTGCGTTTTTAGTGAGGCAAAATGCTAAAAATGAGCATTTTGCCTCAGTTTTTTAGCTTTTTTTTTAGCGTTTTTTTCCGTGCACAGTCAAAAGCATGTGCAACTTATTGTATGCATCGTTACGGACGCGACAATACCAAATATGTGGGGTTTTATTTTTTTTTTACCTTTTTTTATGCTAATCTGAGAAAAAGCATAAAAAATGTTTTTTTTACTCTTTTTTTACATATTTTTAAATTCATTTTTTAAATCTTTCTTTTTTTTTACACTGTTTGTGTCCCTCTGAGGGACTTTAACCACTGCCCTGATGATCGCTGTCATAAGGCATGGCAGAGCTACTGCTCTCCCATGCCTTATCGCTCATACAGCGATCTCAGGCATAGGCAATACAGGACGCCAGTGTCTGGCGTCCTGTTGCCATGGTGACAGGCCGGGCTCTCGCGATGACATCGTGAGTTCCGGCCGGAGACACAGAGGGAGCCGCGCTCCCGCTGTGAACTCTTTCCCTGCCGCGATCTACTTAGATCGCGGCAGGGAAGGGGTTAACAGTGGCGGGCGCATCTCTGATGCCCCCCCCCGCTGTTGCAGCGAGACGCCGGCTGTGACTGACAGCCGGCTCCCGCTGCGGGATAGCGCTGGATCTTATGTGATCCCGCGCTATCTCCAGGACGTAAGTTTACGCCCTGCAGCGGGAATGGGTTAATCAACATTTTATGTACAGAAGGGCCTAAATGATTAATCCCCTGTTTGTACACTTATTTAATCTAAAGAGGAGGTCTAAATTCTCAGTTAGGGCGCCTACCCACTTGCGTTGCCGATTTTCGCGCGTGAAAAACGCAGCGTTTTTGCGCGTTTTTTGCAGCCCTTCATTGACAATCATGGGTGCATTAAGAGAAAAATAAGGAGACATATGCAACTGACAGTTCCTATGTGAGAAAAAACCCCACGAAACGGAAAAAAAACCCCAGATGGACAAGAACACATTTTATACTAATTGCTCTTGAGAAAAAACGCAAAACATCACAGGAAAAAAAATCACAAGTGGGTAGGCACCCTCATGCAACTGAAGAAAAAAGACAAATGAAGAGCCTTTATACCCTCTCTTATGGATGAAGAATGGTCTGATGCTATGCAGCACGACTTCTTGTTATCTCCAGCCTCTAATAACACTAGGCAACGCAATTTTTTGTCTAAGAAAAGTTTATTTGTTCCTGTTAGCTTATTGCAAAAAACAATGGAAAATAACTTTCATTTAAAAAAAAAAGTTTGCTTTGTGGTCAGGACATTATGTATAATCATGAACCTGCACTGTACATATAATCTTAGTCGGCAATGTGATAATCAAAGTTTTGGCTCAATAACTGTTAATAACCATTTGTTTGTTATCCATATGATGTGAAAATACCACTCCCGGAGAAAAAAAAATTAAAAATGTTGTTGCCTAGTGTAATAAACTCACTTAGCCTTACATATTACATAAGTGCTACCTGCTCAAACTAAATTATATGAAATGGTGAGATGACCCAACTCTTAATGCCATAGATATTTTAGACCTGTTGCAGATGTTATTTTTGACTTAAAGGGGTTGTCCCGCACCGAAACGGGTTTTGTTTTTTTTCAAACCCCCCCCCCCCCCCCCCGTTCGGCGCGAGACAACCCCGATGCAGGGGTTAAAAAAGAACACCGCACAGCGCTTACCTGAATCCCCGCGCTCCGGTGACTTCTTACTTACCTGCTGAAGATGGCCGCCGGGATCTTCTCCCTCGGTGGACCGCAGGGCTTCTGTGCGGTCCATTGCCGATTCCAGCCTCCTGATTGGCTGGAATCGGCACGTGACGGGGCGGAGCTACACGGAGCTACACGGAGCCCCATTGAGAAAAGAAGAAGTTGTACATTACAAAGTGCATTAATATGGCCATACAGAAGTGTATAGACCCACTTGCTTTCGCGGGACAACCCCTTTAATTTAGTATAAAAAATTCAATTCTTTTGAACAAAACTGACACACTTACTTAGGGCTCATTCAGATGAGCGTGTTTATGTGCGTACAATCGTGCGCACATAACCGCGCATCTATTAGAATCATTAGTTTCCTATGGTGTGTTCACATGTCCGTGTTTTGCAGGTGTGCAAACGCGCATACCTACAAAACATAGGACATGCGTGCATGTATAGGTCTATGCTGCGCGTCAATATTTCCTGCGGGGAGACGCCTTGTCACTGAGCACTGTGACAGCATTTAAAAACCTCGCCTGCTAAAAGGGTTGTATTTGATTGGCTGAGCACTCAACCAATCACAAGCAGCGCTCAGCCATTCATTGAGTGACAGCTGAGCGCTGCCTGTGATTGGTCACAGCGCTCAGCCAATCACAGGCAGAATTCGGCTATTCATTGAATTCAATGAAAGAACTTCACTACACTACCGGGAGATCAAGCAGCTATATGCACCTGAGCCCTGACAGCGGTGGAGAGATGAGTATATATTTTTTTTATTTTTTAGACAAGCCAGGGATGATTTTCAGGAAAGGGCGTATATTTAAAGTCCTTCCCGGAAAATCACTGCAGGGGTTGCTGGCAGCCCATTACTTGAGTAGCAGTGGTGGCCTCATTGAAGGCAATGGGCATGGACCTGAATTCACCCATGCTTTGGCATGTCCGTGGACGAGCGGATTTGTGCGCACATATGTGTGTGCAAATGCATGCTCGTCTGAACGAGGCATTAGTCAACTATTTGGACTCCCTGTTCCAAAAACTATAGACGTTTGTTCACTATGTCTCCTAGATGTTGAACAGTGGCACCACCATATACAAATTTTACTCTATGAAACACTTTTCATAGCCCATAAGACAAGAGCCATGAAATGGATTGCCAGGCAACCTCTAACTGCGGCAAAATATGGTAAATATTATCATTTCCTATTAAAAAAAATTGTCTTTAAAAGCAGAAAATGTCCTGAAAAATTTCACAAGGTATGGGGCATATGGTATAATTCCTTATATACAGTCCCGTAAAACTGTCAAAATAATATAATCTATTTTATATTTTAGCATATGTTTATTATTAGAGATGAGCGAACGTACTCGTCCGAGCTTGATATTCGTGCGAATATTAGGGTGTTCGGGATGCTCGTTACTCTTAACGAGCACCACGCGGTGTTCGGGTTACTTTCAGTTTCCTCTCTGAGACGTTAGCGCGCTTTTCTGGCCAATTGAAAGACAGGGAAGGCATTACAACTTCCCCCTGTGACGTTCAAGCCCTATACCACCCCCCTGCTGTGAGTGGCTGGGGAGATCAGATGTCACCCGAGTATAAAAGTCGGCCCCTCCCGCGGCTCGCCTCAGATGCCTTGTGAGTTAGCTGAGGGAAAGTGCTGCTGCTGGTGCTGCTGTAGGGAGAGTGTTAGGAGTGAGTGTAGGCTTCAAGAACCCCAACGGTCCTTCTCAGGGCCACATCTATCCGTGTGTAGTACTGTGGAGGGTGCTGTTAGCAGTGTTGCACAAATTTTTTTTTTTTTCAAAATCGGCAGTCTGCAGAGCATTGCGCCTTGCAGTAATACTACAGGGACAGAAGTGGTGGTTAGGTAGGGAGAGTGTTAGGAGTGAGTGTAGGCTTCAAGAACCCCAACGGTCCTTCTTAGGGCCACATCTATCCGTGTGCAGTACTGTGCAGGCTGCTGTTAGCAGTGTTGCATATTTTTTTCTTTTCAAAATCGGCTGTCTGCAGAGCATTGCGCCTTGCAGTAATACTACAGGGAGAGAATTGTGTAGGCAGGGCCAGAAGACATATATTATTGATTGAATATAGTCAGTGGGCCCTCCGTTTCCCAAAAAGGGAAAAATTGTATTTGTCCTGCAGGCTTGCGCCAATTTATTTGCTGCCTGGGAAAAGTCTCCGCTCTGCTGCACTTCATATAACTGCATTTCTGTGCAACACATATCTTATCTGATTGAATATAGTCAGTGGGCCCTCCGTTTCCAAAAAAGGGAAAAATTGTATTTGTCCTGCAGTCTTGCGCCAATTTATTTGCTGCCTGGGAAAAGTAACTGCTCTGCTGCACTTCATATAACTGCATTTCTGTGCAACACATATCTTATCTGATTGAATATAGTCAGTGGGCCCTCCGTTTCCCAAAAAGGGAAAAATTGTATTTGTCCTGCAGGCTTGCGCCAATTTATTTGCTGCCTGGGAAAAGTCTCCGCTCTGCTGCACTTCATATAACTGCATTTCTGCGCAACACATATCTTATCTGATTGAATATAGTCAGTGGGCCCTCCGTTTCCCAAAAAGGGAAAAATTGTATTTGTCCTGCAGGCTTGCGCCAATTTATTTGCTGCCTGTGAAAAGTCTCCGCTCTGCTGCACTTCATATAACTGCATTTCTCTGCAACGCATAGCTTATCTGATTGAATATAGTCAGTGGGCCCTCCGTTTCCCAAAAAGGGAAAAATTGTATTTGTCCTGCAGGCTTGCGCCAATTTATTTGCTGCCTGGGAAAAGTCTCCGCTCTGCTGCACTTCATATAACTGCATTTCTGTGCAACACATATCTTATCTGATTGAATATAGTCAGTGGGCCCTCCGTTTCCCAAAAAGGGAAAAATTGTATTTGTCCTGCAGGCTTGCGCCAATTTATTTGCTGCCTGGGAAAAGTCTCCGCTCTGCTGCACTTCATATAACTGCATTTCTGTGCAACACATATCTTATCTGATTGAATATAGTCAGTGGGCCCTCCGTTTCCCAAAAAGGGAAAAATTGTATTTGTCCTGCAGTCTTGCGCCAATTTATTTCCTGCCTGGGAAAAGTAACTGCTCTGCTGCACTTCATATAACTGCATTTCTGTGCAACACATATCTTATCTGATTGAATATAGTCAGTGGGCCCTCCGTTTCCCAAAAAGGGAAAAATTGTAGTTGTCCTGCAGGCTTGCGCCAATTTATTTGCTGCCTGTGAAAAGTCTCCGCTCTGCTGCACTTCATATAACTGCATTTCTGTGCAACACATATCTTATCTGATTGAATATAGTCAGTGGGCCCTCCGTTTCCCAAAAAGGGAAAAATTGTATTTGTCCTGCAGGCTTGCGCCAATTTATTTGCTGCCTGGGAAAAGTCTCCGCTCTGCTGCACTTCATATAACTGCATTTCTGTGCAACACATATCTTATCTGATTGAATATAGTCAGTGGGCCCTCCGTTTCCCAAAAAGGGAAAAATTGTATTTGTCCTGCAGGCTTGCGCCAATTTATTTGCTGCCTGTGAAAAGTCTCCGCTCTGCTGCACTTCATATAACTGCATTTCTGTGCAACACATATCTTATCTGATTGAATATAGTCAGTGGGCCCTCCGTTTCCCAAAAAGGGAAAAATTGTATTTGTCCTGCAGGCTTGCGCCAATTTATTTGCTGCCTGGGAAATCACTGGTAATACAGCATGCTGAGGGGTAGGGGTAAGCCTAGAGGACGTGGACGTGGCCGAGGACGCGTAGGCCCAAGTGAGGGTGTGGGCACAGGGCGAGCTCCTGATCAAGGTGTATCGCAGCCGACTGCTGCACGATTAGGAGAGAGACACGTTTCTGGCGTCCCCACATTCATCGCCCAATTAATGGGTCCACGCGGGAGACCTTTATTAGAAAATGAGCAGTGTGAGCAGGTCCTGTCGTGGATGGCAGAAAGTGCTTCGAGCAAGCTATCATCCACCCACAGTTCTGCGCCGTCCAGTGCTGCAAATCCAAATCCTCTGGCTGCTACTCCTCCTTCCTCCCAGCCTCCTCACTCCACTACAATGACACATGCTCAAGAGCGGGCAGACTCCCAGGAACTGTTCTCGGGCCCCTGCTCAGATTGGGCAGCAGTGGTTCCTCTCCAAGCAGAGGAGTTTATCGTCACTGATGCCCAACCATTCGAAAGTTCCCGGGGTCCGGGGGATGAGGCTGGGGACTTCCGGCAACTGTCTCAAGACCTTTCAGTGGGTGAGGAGGACGATGACGATGAGACACAGTTGTCTTGCAGTGAGGTAGTAGTAAGGGCAGTAAGTCCGAGGGAGCAGCGCACAGAGGATTCGGAGGAAGAGCAGCAGGACGATGAGGTGACTGACCCCACCTGGTGTGCAACGCCTACACAGGACAGGTCTTCAGAGGGGGAGGCACGGGCAGCAGCAGGGCAGGTTGCAAGAGGCAGTGCGGTGGCCAGGGGTAGAGGCAGGGCCAGACCGAATAATCCACCAAGTGTTTCCCAAAGCACACCCTCGCGCCATGCCACCCTGCAGAGGCCGAGGTGCTCTAAGGTCTGGCAGTTTTTCACAGAGACGCCTGACGACCGACGAACAGTGGTGTGCAACCTTTGTCGCGCCAAGATCAGCCGGGGAGCCACCACCAACAGCCTCACCACCACCAGCATGCGCAGACATATGATGGCCAAGCACCCCACAAGGTGGGACGAAGGCCGTTCACCGCCTCCGGTTTGCACCGCTGCCTCTCCCCCTGTGCCTCAACCTGCCACTGAGATCCAACCCCGCTCTGAGGACACAGGCACTACCGTCTCCTGGCCTGCACCCACACCCTCACCTCCGCTGTCCTCGGCCCCATCCACCAATGTCTCGCACCGCACCGTCCAGCCGTCGCTAGCGCAAGTGTTTGAGCGCAAGCGCAAGTACGCCGCCACGCACCCGCACGCTCAATCGTTAACCGTCCACATAGCCAAATTCATCAGCCTTGAGATGCTGCCGTATATGGTTGTGGAAACGGAGTCCTTCAAAAGTATGATGGAGGCGGCGGCCCCGCGCTACTCAGTTCCCAGTCGCCACTACTTTTCCCGATGTGCCGTGCCAGCCCTGCACGACCACGTCTCCCGCAACATTGTACGCGCCCTCACCAACGCGGTTACTGCCAAGGTCCACTTAACAACGGACACGTGGACAAGCACAGGCGGCCAGGGCCACTACATCTCCCTGACGGCACATTGGGTGAATTTAGTGGAGGCTGGGACCGAGTCAGAGCCTGGGACCGCTCACGTCCTACCCACCCCCAGAATTGCGGGCCCCAGCTCGGTGCTGGTATCTGCGGCGGTGTATGCTTCCTCCACTAAAGCACCCTCCTCCTCCTCCGCAACCTCTGTCTCGCAATCAAGATGTGTCAGCAGCAGCAGCACGTCGCCAGCAGTCGGTGTTGCGCGGCGTGGCAGCACAGCGGTGGGCAAGCGTCAGCAGGCCGTGCTGAAACTACTCAGCTTAGGAGATAAGAGGCACACGGCCCACGAACTGCTGCAGGGTCTGACAGAGCAGACCGACCGCTGGCTTGCGCCGCTGAGCCTCCAACCGGGCATGGTCGTGTGTGACAACGGCCGTAACCTGGTGGCGGCTCTGCAGCTCGGCAGCCTCACGCACGTGCCATGCCTGGCCCACGTCTTTAATTTGGTGGTTTAGCGCTTTCTGAAAAGCTACCCACGCTTGTCAGACCTGCTCGTAAAGGTGCGCCGGCTCTGCGCACATTTCCGCAAGTCCCACACGGATGCTGCCACCCTGCGCACCCTGCAACATCGCTTTAATCTGCCAGTGCACCGACTGCTGTGCGACGTGCCCACACGGTGGAACTCTACGCTCCACATGTTGACCAGGCTGTATGAGCAGCGTAGAGCTATAGTGGAATACCAACTCCAACATGTGCGGCGCAGTGGGAGTCAGCCTCCTCAATTATTTTCTGAAGAGTGGGCCTGGTTGGGAGACATCTGCCAGGTCCTTCGAAATTTTGAGCAGTCTACCCAGGTGGTGAGCGGCGATGCTGCAATCATTAGCGTCACCATTCCTCAGCTATGCATCTTGAGAAGTTCCCTGCAAAGCATAAAGGCAGCCGCTTTGCGCTCGGAAACAGAGCCGGGGGAAGACAGTATGTCGCTGGATAGTCAGAGCACCCTCCTGTCTATATCTCAGCGCGTTCAGGAGGAGGAGGAGGAGCATGAGGAGGATGAGGAGGAGGGGGAAGAGACAGCTTGGCCCACTGCTGACGGTACCCATGCTGCTTGCCTGTCATCATTTCAGCGTGTATGGCCTGAGGAGGAGGAGGAGGAGGAGGAGGAGGAGGATCCTGAAAGTGATCTTCCTAGTGAAGACAGCCATGTGTTGCGTACAGGTACCCTGGCACACATGGCTGACTTAATGTTAGGATGCCTTTCTCGTGATCCTCGCGTTACACGCATTCTGGCCACTACGGATTACTGGGTGTACACACTGCTCGACCCACGCTATAAGGAGAACCTTGCCACTCTCATTCCCGAAGAGGAAAGGGGTTCGAGAGTGTTGCTATACCACAGGACCCTTGCGGACAAGCTGATAGTAAAATTCCCACCCGACAGCGGTAGTGGCAGAAGGCGCAGTTCCGAGGGCCAGGTAGCAGGGGAGGTGCGGAGATCGAGCAGCATGTACAGCACAGGCAGTGCAACAGTCTTTAAGGGCCTGGACAGCTTTATGGCTCCCCAGCAAGACTGTGTCACCGCTCCCCAGTCAAGGCTGAGTCGGCGGGAGCACTATAAAAGGATGGTGAGGGAGTACGTAGCCGATCGCACGACCGTCCTCCGTGACGCCTCTGCCACCTACAACTACTGGGTGTCGAAGCTGGACAAGTGGCCTGAACTAGCGCTGTATGCCCTGGAGGTGCTTGCTTGTCCTGCGGCTAGCATCTTGTCGGAGAGGGTGTTTAGTGCGACTGGGGGAATCATCACAGATAAGCGTACCCGCCTGTCAACCGACAGTGCCGACAGGCTAACACTCATCAAGATGAACAAAGCCTGGATTTCCCCAGACTTCTCTTCTCCACCAGCGGACAGCAGCGATACGTAAGCAATACGTAGGCTGCACCCGTGGATGGAAGCATCGTTCTCTCTCACCATCCAAAACGGGGACATTTCTGCTTCATCAATCTGTGTATAATATTCCTCCTCCTCCTCCTGCTCCTCCTCCTGAAACCTCACGTAATCACGCTGAACGGGCAATTTTTCTTAGGGCCACAAGGCTCACTCATATAATTTTTCTAAAAAATATTTATACGTTTCAATGCTCTTAAAAGCGTTGGAACTTTAACTTGAAACAATTTTTCGTTAAACTGGGCTGCCTCCAGGCCTAGTTACCACTTAAGCCACATTAACCAAAGCGATTAATGGGTTTCACCTGCCATCTTGGTTGGGCATGGCCAATTTTAACTGAGGTACATTAGTACTGTTGGTACACCAATTTTTTTGGGCCCTCACCTACAGTGTAATCATAGCAATTTCTATGTTCTTCACCTGCACTCATGGTACAGAAATGTGTGGGGTTGGCCTACACTTTAGCTACATAAATGTAACTTGGGCCTTGACTATACTGCAGTTACTGAAATGGAACTAAGACTGCGCTCCCACTATACTGCTGCTTCGGAATTGTTCCTGGGGCCTGTGTAGGCTGCTACTATTACTTAAATGGAACTTAGACTATGCTCCTCCTATACTGCTGCTTCGGAATTGTTACTGGGGCCTGTCTTGAGTGCTACTATTACTGAAATGGAACGAAGACTGCGCTCCCACTATACTGCTGCTTCGGAATTGTTACTGGTGCCTGTCTTGAGTGCTACTATTACTGAAATGGAACGAAGACTGCGCTCCCACTATACTGCTGCTTCGGAATTGTTACTGGGGCCTGTCTTGAGTGCTACTATTACTGAAATGGAACTAATACTGTGCTCCCCCTATAATGCTGCTAGTGATATGTTAGTGGGGCCTGTCCTAATGCTACGGCTGAAATGTTACGAATTATGGGCTCTGCCTATACCGCTGCTAATGGTATGTCTCTGGCGTGTGGAAACAGAGGCTTCCCAAAGACATGATGGCGGCGAGGCCATTTCCCACCAACGCGGTTACTGTTAAGGTGCATATAACCACGGACACGTGGAGAGGACACGTAGTGCCTCAAAACATCCCCCGCCACGGCCCACTTAATCCTGGCCACATTCTGAAAACCAACAAAATAAAACCGCGCTACTAGGTCCACAGTCACCACCACATTACCACCAACGCGGTTACTGTTAAGGTGCATATAACCACGGACACGTGGAGAGGACACGTAGTGCCTCAAAAACATCCCCCTCCTCCTCCAACAATGAAAACATTCTTGGCAAATGCCTTTGCATTGGTTCGTCTGGTGGCAGTCCAAGAATTTCACCTTTACAGACACAACAAGAGAGCCCCCCCACCATCCCCCCGCCACGGCCCACTTAATCCTGGCCACATTCCGAAAACCAACAAAATAAAACCGCGCTACTAGGTCCGCAGTCACCACCACATTACCACCAACGCGGTTACTGTTAAGGTACATATTACCAGTCTGACTGGGGCATGCAGACACCTTGACAGAATGAATAGTGTGTGGCACATAGGTTCCCCATTGCTATGCCCACGTGTGCAGCTCCTGATGGTGGTGGCACAGGATTATATTTCTCATTGCTTCTGTACAGCATTGTGGGCTATCGCCACACCACTTTTAAAGAGGGTCGTGCAGGCGAAGAACATACAAATTGCTATGATTACACTGTAGGTGAGGGCCCCAAAAATTTGGTGTACCAACAGTACTAATGTACCTCAGTAAAAATTGGCCATGCCCAACCAAGATGGCAGGTGAATCGCTTTGGTTAATGTGGCTTAAGTGGTAACTAGGCCTGGAGGCAGCCCAGTGTAACGAAAAATTGGTTCAAGTTAAAGTTCCAACGCTTTTAAGCGCATTGAAACTTATAAAAATTGTTCAGAAAAATTATTTGAGTGAGCCTTGTGGCCCTAAGAAAAATTGCCCGTTCAGCGTGATTACGTGAGGTTTCAGGAGGAGGAGCAGGAGGAGTAGGAGGAATATTAGACACAGATTGATGAAGCAGAAATGTCCCCGTTTTGGATGGTGAGAGAGAACGTAGCTTCCATCCGCGGGTGCAGCCTACGTATTGCTTACGTATCGCTGCTGTCCGCTGGTGGAGAACAGAAGTCTGGGGAAATCCAGCCTTTGTTCATCTTGATGAGTGTTAGCCTGTCGGCACTGTCGGTTGACAAGCGGCTACGCTTATCTGTGATGATTCCCCCAGCCGCACTAAACACCCTCTCCGACAAGACGCTAGCCGCAGGACAAGCAAGCACCTCCAGGGCATACAGCGCTAGTTCAGGCCACGTGTCCAGCTTCGACACCCAGTAGTTGTAGGGGGCAGAGGCGTCACCAAGGATGGTCGTGCGATCCGCTACGTACTCCCTCACCATCCTTTTACAGTGCTCCCGCCGACTCAGCCGTGACTGGGGAGCGGTGACACAGTCTTGCTGGGGAGCCATAAAGCTGGCCAGGCCCTTAAAGACTGTTGCACTGCCTGGGATGTACATGCTGCTCGATCTACGCACATCCCCTGCTACCTTGCCCTCGGTACTGCGCCTTCTGCCACTAGCGCTGTCGGCTGGGAATTTTACCATCAGCTTGTCCGCCAGGGTCCTGTGGTATAGCAACACTCTCGAACCCCTTTCCTCTTCGGGAATGAGACTGGGAAGGTTCTCCTTATAGCGTGGGTCGAGCAGTGTGTACACCCAGTAATCCGTAGTGGCCAGAATGCGTGCAACGCGAGGGTCACGAGAAAGGCATCCTAACATGAAGTCAGCCATGTGTGCCAGGGTACCCGTACGCAACACATGGCTGTCTTCACTAGGAAGATCACTTTCAGGATCCTCCTCCTCCTCCTCCTCAGGCCATACACGCTGAAAGGATGACAGGCAATCAGCCGGTGTACCGTCAGCAGCGGGCCAAGCTGTCTCTTCCCCCTCCTCCTCATGCTCCTCCTCCTCCTCCTCAACGCGCTGAGAAATAGACAGGAGGGTGCCCTGACTATCCAGCGGCATACTGTCTTCCCCCGCCCCCGTTTCCGAGCGCAAAGCAGCTGCCTTTATGGTTTGCAGGGAATTTCTCAAGATGCATAGCAGAGGAATGGTGACGCTAATGATTGTAGCATCGCCGCTCACCACCTGGGTAGACTCCTCAAAATTACCAAGGACATGGCAGATGTCTGCCAACCAGGCCCACTCTTCTGAAAGGAATTGAGGAGGCTGACTCCCACTGCGCCGCCCATGTTGGAGTTGGTATTCGACTATAGCTCTACGCTGTTCATAGAGCCTGGCCAACATGTGGAGCGTAGAGTTCCACCGTGTGGGCACGTCGCACAGCAGTCGGTGCACTGGCAGCTTAAAGTGATGTTGCAGGGTGCGCAGGGTGGCAGCGTCCGTGTGGGACTTGCGGAAATGTGCGCAGAGCCGGCGCGCCTTTACGAGCAGGTCTGACAAGCGTGGGTAGCTTTTCAGAAAGCGCTGAACCACCAAATTAAAGACGTGGGCCAGGCATGGCACGTGCGTGAGGCTGCCGAGCTGCAGAGCAGCCACCAGGTTACGGCCGTTGTCACACACGACCATGCCCGGTTGGAGGCTCAGCGGCGCAAGCCAGTGGTCGGTCTGCTGTGTCAGACCCTGCAGCAGTTCGTGGGCCGTGTGCCTCTTATCGCCTAAGCTGAGTAGTTTCAGCACGGCCTGCTGACGCTTGCCCATCGCTGTGCTGCCACACCGCGCGACACCGACTGCTGGCGACATGCTGCTGCTAACACATCTTGATTGCGAGACAGAGGAGGAGGAGGAGGAGGAGGAGGGTGCTTTAGTGGAGGAAGCATACACCTCCGCAGATACCACCACCGAGCTGTAGCCCGCAATTCTGGGGGTGGGTAGGACGTGAGCGGTCCCGGGCTCTGACTCTGTCCCAGCCTCCACTAAATTCACCCAATGTGCCGTCAGGGAGATGTAGTGGCCCTGCCCGCCTGTGCTTGTCCACGTGTCCGTAGTTAAGTGGACCGTGGCAGTAACCGCGTTGGTGAGGGCGCGTACAATGTTGCGGGAGACGTGGTCGTGCAGGGCTGGGACGGCACATCGGGAAAAGTAGTGGCGACTGGGAACTGAGTAGCGCGGGGCCGCCGCCTCCATGATACTTTTGAAGGACTCCGTTTCCACAACCCTATACGGCAGCATCTCAAGGCTGATGAATTTTGCTATGCGGACGGTTAACGTTTGAGCGTGCGGGTGCGTGGCGGCATACTTGCGCTTGCGCTCCAACAGTTGCGCAAGCGACGGCTGGACGGTGCGCTGAACTACACTGCTGGATGGGGCCGAAGACAGCGGAGGTGAGGGTGTGGGTGCAGGCCAGGAGACGGTAGTGCCTCTGTCCTGAGAGGGGGGTTGCATCTCAGTGGCAGGTTGGGGCACAGGGGGAGAGGCAGGGGTGCAAACCGGAGGCGCTGAACGGCCTTCGTTCCACCTTGTGGGGTGCTTGGCCATCATATGTCTGCGCATGCTGGTGGTGGTGAGGCTGTTGGTGTTGGCTCCCCGGCTGAGCTTTGCGCGACAAAGGTTGCACACCACTGTTCGTCAGTCGTCAGGCGTCTCTGTGAAAAACTGCCAGACCTTAGAGCACCTCGGCCTCTGCAGGGTGGCATGGCGCGAGGGGGCGCTTTGGGAAACACTTGGTGGATTATTCGGTCTGGCCCTGCCTCTACCCCTGGCCACCGCACTGCCTCTTGCAACCTGCCCTGCTGATGCCCTTGACTCCCCCTCTGAAGACCTGTCCTCCTGAGTAAGCGTTGCACACCAGGTGGGGTCAGTCACCTCATCGTCCTGCTGCTCTTCCTCCGAATCCTCTGTGCGCTGCTCCCTCGGACTTACTGCCCTTACTACTACCTCACTGCAAGACAACTGTGTCTGATCGTCATCGTCCTCCTCACCCACAGAAAGTTGTTGAGACAGTTGGCGGAAGTCCCCAGCCTCTTCCCCCGGACCCCGGGAACTTTCGAATGGTTGGGCATCAGTGACGATAAACTCCTCTGGTGGGAGAGGAACCACTGCTGCCCAATCTAAGCAGGGGCCCGAGAACAGTTCCTGGGAGTGTTCCCGCTCCTGAGCAGGTGTCATTGTAGTGGAGTGAGGAGGCTGGGAGGAAGGAGGAGCAGCAGACAGAGGATTCGGATTTGCAGCAGTGGACGGCGCAGAACTGCGGGTTGACGATAGGTTGCTCGAAGCACTTTCTGCCATCCAGGACAGGACCTGCTCACACTGCTCATTTTCTAATAACCGTCTCCCGCGTGGACCCATTAATTGGGCGATGAATGTGGGGACGCCAGAAACGTGCCTCTCTCCTAATCGCGCAGCAGTCGGCTGCGACACACCTGGATCAGGAGCTCGGCCTGTGCCCACACCCTGACTTGGCCCTCTGCGTCCTCGGCCGCGTCCACGTCCTCTAGGCCTACCTCTACCCCTCAGCATGCTGTATTACCAGTGATTTGATTTCACAGGCAGCTAATAAATTGGCGCAAGACTGCAGGCCAAATATAATTTTTTCCCTTTTTTGAAAACGAAAGGCCCCACTGCCTCTAGTGAATGTATAATCTAAGTTTAATAACTGTGCTGTTTTCCTGCTAATGTGTCACAGAACGTGAGGGTAGCAGAGTTATTAACTGTGGCAGAGCAGGTATTTTTTTTCCCAATTAAGGAAAGCAAATGGCGAAGCCAGGAGTAAAACGTAGCTGGGTGCGTCTGATTTTTAAAGGTTGCAGACGCAGCCGACACGTGTCCACCGCCCTTAGGGCGAGCACCCACTGGCGTTTGCGTTTCCCGCGGGAAAAAAACGCAGCGTTTTCGCCGCGTGTCCCGCGTTTTTTCTGCCCGTTTTCTGCGGCGTTTTTCGCGGCGTTTTCGCGGCGTTTTCGCGGCTTTGCCATTAATTTCCATGGAGAAAAATAAGGACACATATGCAACTGACAGTTCCTATGTTAAAAACGCAAACGCAATGCAAAAAAAACGCCAGTGGACAGGAACACATGTTATCTCTATGCCTGTGCAGGAAAAACGCAAAACGCAGGTAAAAAAACGCCAGTGGGTGCTCGCCCTTAGGATGGACAGAGGCAGGACAAATAGAATTATTTTCCGTTTTTTTGCACCAAAAGGCAGCACTGCGTATATTCTATGAACATGAGAAGTTTAATAACTGTGCTGTTTTCCTGCTAATGTGTCACAGAACGTGAGGGTAGCAGAGTTATTAACTGTGGCAGAGCAGGTATTTTTTTTCCCAATTAAGGAAAGCAAATGGCGAAGCCAGGAGTAAACCGTAGCTGGGTGCGTCTGATTTTTAAAGGTTGCACACGCAGCCGACACGTGTCCACCGCCCTTAGGATGGACAGAGGCAGGACAAATAGAATTATTTTCCGTTTTTTTGCACCAAAAGGCAGCACTGCGTATATTCTATGAACATGAGAAGTTTAATAACTGTGCTGTTTTCCTGCTAATGTGTCACAGAACGTGAGGGTAGCAGAGTTATTAACTGTGGCAGAGCAGGTATTTTTTTTCCCAATTAAGGAAAGCAAATGGCGAAGCCTGCAGTAAACCGTAGCTGGGTGCGTCTGATTTTTAAAGGTTGCACACGCAGCCGACACGTGTCCACCGCCCTTAGGACGGACAGAGGCAGGACAAATAGAAATATTTTCAGTTTTTTTGCACCAAAAGGCAGCACTGCGTATATTCAATGAATAATAACTGTGTTGTGGCCCTGCCTACACAATTCTTTCCCTGCAGTATCAATGGAGGGTGCAATGCTCTGCAGAGGCGATTTTGAGAAGTAAAAAAAAATGCAGCACAGCTAACAGCAGCCAGCACAGTACTGCACACGGATAAATATGGCCCTAGAAAGGACCGTTGAGGTTCTTGAAGGCTACACTCACTCCTAACACTCTCCCTGCCTATGCAGCACTTCTGTCCCTAATGCCGGGTGCAACGCTCTGCAGAGGCGATTTTGAGAGAAAAAAAATTGCCACTGCTAACAGCAGCCAACACACAGCTATCAGTGGCCCTAATAAGGACCTTTGGGGGGTCTTGAAGCCTACACTAACTACCAATTCTTTCCCTACAGCAGCTCCGGTACAAACAGCACTGTCCCTCATCTAACTCACCAGGCATCTGAGGCGAGCCGCGGGAGGGGCCGACTTTTATATTAGGCGGACACCTGATCTTCCCAGCCACTCACTGCAGGGGGGTGGTATAGGGCTTGAACGACGCAGGGGGAAATTGTAATGCCTTCCCTGTCTTTCAATTGGCCAGAAAAGCGCGCTAACGTCTCAGGGAAGGAAGTGAAAGTAACCCGAACACCGCATGGTGTTCGTTACGAATAACGAACATCACGAACACCCTAATATTCGCACGAATATCAAGCTCGGAAGAACACGTTCGCTCATCTCTAATTAACATGCTTTCCAGACCCTCATTTTTTTCTCTTCTCCTTTTCCTTTCCCCTAGGATTTATCGATATGCATTCTAGAATTTTCTACATTTTAAGGTTTTATTTGTAGTAATTGTAACATTATTCTTAATAATTTTAAAGCTATTTCACCTGTTATATTCACTGGAAAACTAATACATTGTGAGAGCTCGGTCAGATGAGCATTTTTTATGTGCGCTTAAAAAAAGTGCTTCTAAAATAACCAATGGGTTCCTATAGAAGCGCTCACATGAGAGAATGCAGTTGCGCTTAATGGAGTGCACCTAACAAAGATAGGACAGTGTTTTGGCTACAATGCTTACATGCAGCTCCGTGCTGGACACTGTGCAGGAGTTTCCATTTAAATGTCCCATGGTAAACTCCTGTAAGTCTCTGTGGGGATGAAGGGACTCCCCAAGGGTTTTGTTAAGCCCCGCAGGAACTAACAAAAATTTACAACGAGGGAAGGGGGCTAGATGGACCAATCCCTAGCCCTGTCCCTCTCACTACGCCCCCTCTATAGTTTGCTATAAGGAATCTCTGTGAGATCCATATTGCCCCACCCACTCTTTCAAGCCACGCCCACTCTTTTAACCCATGCCCACTCTCTCTGTGCTATGGTGATATCCTTTGGGATTTCCCCATAGCAGGGAGATAGAGGGGAGCTATGCTGGATCTCCCCATAGCAGCACGTATTCAAAACACGAGGGTCAACAACAAAAGAGGCATCCAAAATAGGTTGAACAGGTCGTCTGCAGCGCCCACTGTGGTCTAGATCCAAATTAGACCACCAGAAATGCAATGTGAAGAAAGTTGATGTAGGCAGCAGTTGCGGTGCAAATACAAAGCAGTTTTTATTCCTCCCAAAATGTGACATTTCGACTCAACGAGTCTTTGTCAAATATACAAAATGTGTGAACAACAAACATACATATAGCAGTCCACCCACAGAGTGGACCTATCACAGAATAGAGCATATCAACAAAATTAAAATCACCTGAAGGCCTCATCATGTGATCAGCAACGTGAAGACGTCCATGTGATGCGGAATGCCCGCCCTGGCCACTCCTCCCTCATGTTATCCATATGTGGGAAACCTTGTGACATCACGATTGGTCATGTGATGTGAAACGCCCGCCCTGGTCACTCCTCCCTCATGTTATCCATATGTGGGAAACCTTGTGACATCACGATTGGTCATGTGATGTGAAACGCCCGCCCTGGCCACTCCTCCCTCATGTTATCCATATGTGGGAAACCTTGTGACATCACGATTGGTCATGTGATGTGAAACGCCCGCCCTGGCCACTCCTCCCTCATGTTATCTATATGTGGGAAACCTTGTGACATCACGATCGGTCATGTGACCGGCTTGAAGACCCGGAAGTGCACTTCACTTTAATATGTAGCTGTATACTACATGCCATGATGACCATGCGACTTCAGGTGATTTTAATTTTGTTGATATGCTCTGTTCTGTGATAGGTCCACTCTGTGGGTGAACTGCTATATGTATGTTTGTTGTTCACACAATTTGTATATTTGACAAAGACTCGTTGAGTCGAAACGTCACATTTTGGGAGGAATAAAAACCGCTTTGTATTTGCACGCAACTGCTGCCTACATCAACTTTCTTCACATTGGATCTCCCCATAGCAGGGAGATGTAGCGGACCTATGGGGGATTTACCCAGAGCAAAGGAGACAGAGCAGAGCTATGTTGGATTAACTCATAGTCCCAAACCATCTCTCTCTACAGGGCTTTTTCTCTTTCTACTCCTAGAGCAGCTGCTTCTCCAATCACAGCTGTTCCAGGCAATGCGTAAATTTCAGGCGCATGAAGATTGTCTCTTTTGCGCTTAGAAATTTTGCCTGGTCACATGATTTGCGATATGCGATCTTTTAGCGTGTCTATTCATGCGCTAAAAAATCACTTGCCTGACCGAGCCCTAACTGCATTTGTTTGTATTGTGGATTATGTTATTCTTCCTTCAAACTATTTTTAAAACATTCTAAAACTATATCCACAAAAAGCAACCTTTTAAATATATCAAGCAAATCCACACTGTTCTGTATACAACTTTTCCACAGGCCTTTCTTTCCACATGAGCTGAGTCTCCACAGGGCATTTTTACTGGGGTTTAGGGTTTATTCAGAGTTCAGTGACAAGTGGACTCCCCGTGGGGATGAAGGAATCCCCTGCCACAGTTGTCACAGCTGTGGCAGAGGATCGCGATCTTTCCCCATTGCTTTCAATGAAAAAAATGGGATACTGGCAACCCCCGCAGTGAATTTCGGGGAAAGCCCTTCCCTTAATTCAATGAATGGCTGAGCACTGCCTGTGCTTGGCTGAGTGCTGTGACCAATCGCAGGCAATACTCACCTGTCATTCAATGAATGGCTGAGTTCTGTGTGTGATTGGCTGAGCGCTCAGCCAATCAAACCAGTGCTTTCAGGAGGCGGGGATTTTTAAATCCCTGCCTGCTGAAAGATCTTTGGAACAGTGTTGGGGCCCAAGTGTCAAGACATGCTGGAGCACCGACAGTGGTGAACAGGTGATGTATATATATATATATTCTTTTACACCAGCTAGGGATGATTTCCAGGGAAGAGCAAGCAATGTAGTACATCATCAAGGATTGCAATGCTACATCTGTACATCTGAACTCAATAATAAATATGTAGCAGTCAGCTTCTAAGCTCTCCCCACTGAAGGATGCAGCTAGCCAACCCTTTACAAATTAACTGCATGACTGAGTGAAGTTTTGATTTGATTTTGAAGCTCCTAACGGAAAAACTTATTTCTAATTTCTATCAAAGTATATTAATTTAATCAGTACAGAATATTGGATGTAAAAGCAAAATGATGTTCAAAATTAGGGTATTATTATTCTCAAAACAATTGCAATATAATTTCAACACAGTCATAAAGCTTATGAAAGTAAAAATCAAATCAGATTGACTTTTTGGCATCTCCCTGTTAGTTAAATTAGATTATATTAGAAATGGAAGCTTATTTGGCCACTATAAAGAATCTTAAAGGGCTACTCTGGTGATTTTTTGTCATTCATTATGTAACAACAAGCCCTCAAGTATATACAAATCAACTAATGTTCCCCTTGTTCATTATTCCTTTCTATCGGAAACTCATGGCCTCTTTTTCTTCAGATGGTCATGTGATCTCATTCTGAACAGCACAGTGTTACCTGGAGTTATGTATTCAGTTTCAGTTTTTCAGTCTGTGTGATTCCACAGAACTTGCATAGAGGGAGATACAGGCACTCCTATCATAGTTACTGATGATGATCATACATCCTCTGTCACACAGTTATAATAGAGGAGATCACAGCCCATCCTTCTGACTATATACCTATGATCTGCAGCTTATTTTGATGAATACAAAATGTAATAGTTTTTTTTCTGCAGACTAGATGGTACAATCTCCAGCTGCTCATGTAATGCCATGCTGATGTATCATGGGTATGATGGAAAGTAAAAGCAATAATCTCAGCATCAAGATGGTGCCTGATAAATATCAGACAGAAGGCTGCACTGCATGGTAGTGGCTGTAATATACATAGGAGACGTACAAAGTGTGACAGGCCATAAGGTGAGAATGGGGATGGAAAAATGTGTTTTTGCCAGAGTGGCCAGCAGGGTTATAAAGCTTGATTAACTTTATGTTGATAATTACAAAGGAATTTAGAAACAACAATTATCACATTTAAAAAAAAAAAAAAGAATTTCAGGAAGCTAATTAAGAGCAGGGGAAAAAATTAATCTAAAACCTCCTTCACACGAGCGATGTATTTTCACGCAGATCGCATCATGTCGAAAAATCGTGGCAACGCTGCATTGCCGCAATCTAATTCCTTTTGGAATTAGCGTTTTCTTGTCCATTCACACAGGCACATCGCGTGAATGGACTCTTGAGCGGCAGTCGGCAAAATAGCTTCTATTTAGCTTTAATAGCTAAATAGAGCCAGCTGTCTTCTTCAGCGACCATGAGAGCAGGTAAACTCCCTCCCCCTTTTTTTTCAAATCCCATAGCAATCTATGGGAGCTCCCTGTGACTTCTGTTAAAAGATAGGACATTCAGAGGACAGGATTTTTAGTCGCAATTTTGAGCTGTGAGAAAAAATCGCCCATGTAAATGAATGCGTTGGAATTCAATTTTGGGATTAGCTGCAACGTTTTCTTGCAGCTAATATCTGCCAGAAATTGCTCCTGTGAAAGAGACCTAACACAATTTGAGGCACAGAAAAGGTCGTTAGGACACTTTACCACTTTCTAGTCAGATCCAACAAACCCAATAAGTTACTATTGGTTGAACTGATGGATGAAGGAATTGAACGTACTATTAGTAATCTATAAATGGAAAAGTGATTACTCCAGATGGTCTACCAGCAGTCTACTATGAAAAATTTGCTTCACAACTACAACCTCACTTCAAATCCTATTGTAGCCAACTACTCAGATTCCAAATAATTATATGATGCCAGGTTATAATAAAACCTGCTAAATATAGGTCTTAAGTAGAGATGAGCGAGCGTACTTGCTAAGGCAAACTACTCGAATGCGAGTACCTGCCCGTTCGTCTCTAAAGATTCGGGTGCCGGCAGGAACGGCAGTGGAGAGCGGGGAGGAACGGGGGCGGGAGATCTCTCTCTCACTCTCTCCCCCCGCTCCTCCCTGCTCAGTCCCGCAACTCACCGCTCTCCCCCGCCGGCACCCAAATCTTTAGAGATGAGCGGGCAGTTACTCGCATAAGGCACTACTCGCTCGAGTAGTTTGCCTTAGCGAGTACGCTCGCTCATCTCTAGTCTTACGTTATTCACATCCATCACACCCGCAAGATTTTATAGGCTTCTTCCCCAGCTTATCCATAAAGATCATGTGGGTTTCATCTTATTAAAGCAGCTCAATCAGAAAAAATACCACTCCTAATCCTTTCTCTTGATATAGAGAAAGCATTCAATAGTGTTGCTTGACCCTATTTTTTTCTGTCACTTAAACATTTTGGCTTTAGTGATGCTGCAATGAACGATCTGCAATGCTTTTATGAATCTCCAATTGCTTATATTAAATTATCTTCCACTTCATCCACTTCATCCAAGCTCATTCATAAGATAGGCATTGCTTCTCCTCCACCCACTCTTTTTTGCCCCAAAACTAAATCACTAGTTGGTGGGAATAGATGCTGAAAAAGCTTTCGATAGGGTGGACTGGATTTACATGGAGTCTTGTGTCAATTTAATCCCCCCCCCTTCATATCTGCAATCATCTTTCTTTATGTAAAACCCCATGCTAGGTTGAAAATTAATGACATGCTTTCCCCTGCACTTGATATTCGAAATGGCACTAGGCAGGGTGTCCGCTGTCCCCAACTCTATTTATTTTAGTAATGGAACCCCTCCTTCATAGGGTGAGGCAGTACTCTGACATCAGAGGCTTACGTTTTGGCTCTTATACCCTATCTGTGGCTGCGTTTGTGAATGATATAGTGTTCGTGATCTTTGAGTCTCACTCCTGGAGTTCTTTGGAACTATTTCCAATTTTAAAGTGAATTTCTCTAAATCTATGATCCTGAATGTATCTGTCCCTGCTATACGGTGCAGTTACCTGAAATCCAGTTCACCCTTCTCCTGGTCGGATGCTTCAATAAACTACTTGGGAATTAAGCTCACTAAAATAGTTGATGATCTTTATTCAGTAATTTCCACCCCCTGTTAGCCCAGGTCAAGACCCTACTTTGGTCATATGATCTCTCTTACATCTCCTGGTTTAGTCAGAAGAACATTCTAAAATCCTATGTCCTACTGGTGATCCGAATGCTCCCTATTTTTCTGCTAAAAGTCTTTCTTTTAAACCCTTTGTTTGGTGTTCTCTGGATTTGTCTGGAGGCAGAAGAGCCCACACCTGGCCCATAGCCTAATGGTAAGAAGGCATTTGGAGGGAGAGATTGATTTGCCCTGCATCCACGATTTCTATCAGGCAGTACAGCTTAATTACTGGATGGAACTGGTATACCCCACCAGGCATCCGTTATTACGATATCCGGTTAGGGGTTCATGCGGGGGAAACCCTCTTGGAGGTCCTATGGCTTCCATCTAAGAACATATACAGATAGAATAAATGTAATCCCTGATTCGGGGCCCATGTGAGACCTGGGATGGACTGAGGGAATCTTTAGCTCCCAAACCATCTTTAATTACACCATTGAGAGTCATATGTAAAATGCTGGGAATTCCTACGTACCCTTCAGTTAGAAGTATTTAGGAGAAATTCTCCAAGCTAGTAATAGGAGATCTGCAAACACATAAAAACGCATTTGACATAATGCAAACCCAACTTCCTCAACATACTTTTTCCTTTTTGCAGAGGGCAAACATTAGTAACACAATTAATGTGTTCCTTAAACTTTTCAAAACTGCAAGACCCAAAACCCTGTTCTAAAAACCTTTGCACGAAGGGGTGCGCAGTTCCAGAAAAATTGTGAACCTTCATAGAAGATTTATTACACCTCCACTGTCCTATAAGCCCTCCTTTCTCATATCTTGGGAAAAGGAATTGAATATATCGCTTTCTTCAGAGGACACAAAATTAATTCTGCGAACTGCTTTTGGCCTCTCCCCGTGCTTCCTCCTACAGGAAAGTCACTATAAGCTTTTAGTAAGGTGGTTTAAAACCCCACAATGGCTTTTTGCATACAAGTTAGCCCCTCATGGTAGGTGCTGGAGATGTGATATGGCCGAAGGTTCCTTTTTGCACATCTGGTGTGAATGCCCAATTATCGCCCCTTTCTGGAGGGATGTAGAAATGGTACTGCAGTCCTTTATGCTGGGTTTGATTATTTCAGCTGACATGATCTTCCTGTGGAAACCCTTAGCAGACTTTCATCCTCTGAAAACTAAACTAATTACATTCCTCCTAGATGCAGCAAAAGCCTTTATTCCTTTGCACTGGCTACAGAAAATACATTCGACCCTAGCTCAATGGAGAGAGAAAGTGGACCTAATTTATAACTTAAAAGAACTTTCAAGTTGGTCAAAGGGGAATCCTGATGGATTTGTGTTGATATAGAGCCCATTGGCGGTCTCTTGATCAAACACCTTAAGTGAAATAGCTGCGTTAACCAATGCTAGACATGATTAGGTGACTGTGAAGTGGAGTGATTTACAGTTTTTTTTTAGGACATCCTGCTTTATCCTATTATTGGATAGTAGGTGAAGATACCTCGGACATGGATGTGGACATCTGTGAACAGAGCAGGCTCTGATTGATAAAGGTTGGGTTGCTGTTTGAAATATTCTAGGACCCCTCCTCCCCCCCCACACACTCTCTTCCCTCCCCTTCCTTCCCTCTACCACTTTCCTTGGGTTATTTTATATTGAATAAAAAATGGAAGGCCAAGAAGGGCTAACTTAACAATGATATTTGTTTCTTGGAGTGGTTCAACAATGTAACAATACTTGCTGTGTATACACTCCACGGAGTGAAGCTGTGATATGTTGGGGTTCCCTTTTGGGATGACATGTTTGTAATACTGAAAATACTAATAAAATTATGATTTAAACGGCAAAAAAAAAACCTGAATCACTATTCAAGGTTATCCGCTCTATCACCCTATACAAGCTTTTACGCTAAATGGCTATGCTCAGAAAATTAGCTTATTTGCTGACAATCGCTTATTCATTATCACTTATCAGTCTCAAATTTGTTGTCAATCCGCAAGAAGTTTCAACAAACTTCAAGTCTTCAAATTAATGTTGAAAAATCTGAAACCTGATTTATTCACACCAGTTCCTTTGAACAGTGCAATAATGTTAGGGTCTTACTAACTTATACTCATGTCCTCTCACAACTTTTAGTGTATTGGGTGTCAAACGAATGTCATCTTTTGATGATAAAATCCCCGCCTGCTGTATGATTTGCCTCTGATTGGTCACAGCCCTGACCAATCAGAGGCAGGTTTCACTCACACACCCATTCATGAATTTATGAATGGGTGTGAGTGAGACATGCCTCTGATTGGCTCAGCGCTGAGCCAATCAGGGGGCAGGTCTGACTCACACCCCCTTCACACCCACTGCAGGACGGCCGCGCGGAGCTCCGGCTGCCGGGAGAAGGTGAGTATACAATTTTTTTTTATTTTAACACATTTTAGGATGAATTGCAGTGAAGGGCTTATATATTTAAGCCCTTCCCGACAATTCATTCCGGGCTCGCCCGCAGCGCATTGCTTTAAATGGAGCCGGCTCTATTGCAGTCTCCATTGAATGCAATGCGCTGGACAGCTCCGGCCCGTTTCTAATGAAACGCGGCTAGGAGCAGATTTTCGGGCGCTTTGCAGGCGACTTGCGCGCACCGGTCACGCGATTTGCGGATGCGCATCTGTCATGCGATCCGCAAATCGCGTGAAAAAACGTCCGTGTGACTAAGGCCTTAGAATGCTATTACGCAAGCACTAGCGGTTGCTACTAGTGCGCACAATTTACAACTATTTGCCAGATTGAAATTGCAAGTACAAGTGCAGTCCAGCAATAAACAGCAAATTGTGACCATAAGTTAATTCTTGTGTAATAGCATCCTAATGTTACTTGCCTGATTGTGGTATCACAATTAGTTGCACTAACTAGTACACTGAGTCACTGTACATATGTGAAAAGCGATACATAAAATATTCCTTATGTGTCTCTTTTGATTAGTTACCTATAGATTGCAGCTACACACTGTAATAGGTGAATGAAATTCATGAGTCTTGTTCAGAATAGATCAGTGATGATGAGGTGGACTTCTTGACCTAGACAGTCATAGTGAGCAAGATTTGAAAGGGACTAAACATCCATTTACTCAGAAAATGCAAAGCATAGAATTACCTTCTTATAGTAGGAAGTATTTCCATAACACATTCCATTACATACCCAATAATTAAGACATGCAATTTGTTATTTTGTGACTCAATGGCCAAATGTGAATTGGGAACAGATGCTATACAATGGAGCTATTATTACCAACTTGCAGAGGTAGGCAATCTACTTGTAAGAGGTTCCTTTTCAGTGTATCCATATCTATTTATAAATAAAAGCCCAAAGAGCAGATATCTTCATGAGCTCCAACTTTAGTGACACATATATGAAACGGTCTGCTGATAGTCCTCCGTATATACTGTACTACAGATTATTTTTCTTTGCATGAGAATTTATTATTGTTATACTGAGTTTTCTTCTCATTTAGTAAAGTTGTTGTCAATTATAAATGTCTAAAAGTGAAATATGGACACTCTAAGCAAAATTGATCCTCCCTCTTAGGTGTAGGACCTAAGTGGGTGATATATCACACAGGTATTGACATCTACAGATAAAATCATGCACATCCCAGTTAAATACTGTAGTATATAGGTTAAGTATATATTTGATCTTTCTGTGTAGGCTATTCTACAATTTCCCAAAAATAACAAAATGTAAAAAAAAAGTTCTACCTCAGGCCTTAGTCAGACGGGCGTTTTTTTCGCGCGATTTGCGCATGCGCATGCGTCCGGCAATTTTATAAAACCATTGCTTTGCAATGGTATCGGACACATGAGCGCTTTTTATGCGCTCGTCCGATAAATTATAGAACAGCAATCGCAGATCGCACCTATCTGCGATCTGCGATTCCTGTTCTCTTCTCTACATGCGCTCAATGGGGCCGGCAGCAGCAGCGCCGCCCCCATTGAGAGCATATACTAGACAAATCATTCTTCTCTGCCACAGCTGTAACAGCTGTGGCAGAGAAGAACGATGTTTGCCCATTGAATTCAATGGAGCCGGCAATACAGCTGGCTCCATTGAAAGCAATGGGCTGCCGGCGATCGCGGGATGAATTTTCGGGAAGGGCTTAAATATATAAGCCCTTCCCTGCAATTCATCCAGAAATGTGTAAAAAAAAAAATATATATATATATATATATATATACTCACCTTGTCCCAGCAGACGGAGTTCAGCTGCGGCCGGCGGCAGTTCTCCTGAACTGCTCAGAGTAGTATTTAGCAGCCGGGGATTTAAAATCCCCGCCTGCTGAATGAGCTGCCTCTGATTGGTCACAGCCTGACCAATCAGAGGCAGCTCTCACTCACACCCATTCATGAATGGGTGTGAGTGAGAGCTGCCTCTGATTGGCTCAGCGCAGGGACCAATCAGGGGCAGCTCTCACTCACACCCATTCATGAATGGGTGTGAGTGAGAGCTGCCTCTGATTGGTCAGGCTCCATTGAATTCAATGCGCTGGACAGCTCTGGCCCGTTTCTATTGAAACGCGGCTAGGAGCAGTATTTTCGGGCGATTTTTCGGCCCCGGTCACGCGATTTGCGGATGCACATCCATCATGCGATCCGCAAATCGCGGGAAAGAACGCAAGTGTGACTAAGGCCTCAATGTGAAGTGACAGCACAATATATTTTTTTAATTAGTGACCAGCCAATTTTGTGTCTTAAGCACCAAGCGATTTTTATTGCCACATCGCAAGAGCCATAACTCGTTGACATAGCCATATAAAGGATTTTTTAGGGGGTGGGGAAGGGGAGTTGTATAATGTAATGGCACCACACAACTCTGGAGTAAATATAATGTATTATATAACTTTTATTACATTTTTGGGGACGTGCAGATAGGAAATGGGCAGAAGATATTGATGAATTCTTTCTTCATCAGATGGACAAGCTCTCCAAAAAGCATGACATTGTGATTATCAGAGATTTAACCTATCCAAAGATTTGTTGGGAATCTCTCTCAGGTACAAGTAATAGATCCAACAAATTCTTATTCACTCTTGCTGATAACTTTATCTTCAAAAAGGTTGAGGAGGAAAAAAAAGGGGATCTGCTACCTTGGACCTAATTCTTACCAACAGGGAGGACATGGTTGAGGAAGTTAGCGTGGCTGGGACCTTAGGAGGCAGTGATCATGCTATCCTTGAATTTTGGATAGAAGAGGGAGGAAGGTTGGATTTCAGAAAGGCAGATTTTAATCCACTCACAAAGAGGGTAGAAAAAATCCAATGACTGGATGTTCTTAAGGACAGAAATATCCAAGAAGGTTGGGAAATATTGCAAAATAAGATTCTCAGGGCTTTAAATCCCCGCCTCCAGAAACACAGGTGCCTTCAGCCAATCACAGCCAATGACAATGATGTCATTGAATGGCTGTGATTGGCTGAAGACACGTGTGTTTCTGGAGGCGGGAATTTCAACCACTGCGTCCAGAAAGCAATGCTCTGCCGGGAACCAGGAGGGAGCGACAGCCTGCAGCAGCGCCGCAGAACACCAGGAGAAGTGAGTAATGTTTTTTATTCTTTGCTCCGCTGTATTGCCAGCGTATAAGGTGACAGTTGGGGGGTCGTCTTATATGCCCCGTCGCCTTATACGCCGGTATATATTTTTATTGTAACACATTTCTGGATGAATTGCAGGGAAGGGCTTATATATTTAAGCCCTTCCCGACAATTCATCCCGCGATCGCCGGCAGCCCATTGCTTTCAGTGGAACCTGCTGTATTGCCGGCTCCATTGAATTCAATGGGCAAACATCGTTCTTCTCTGCCACAGCTGTTACAGCTATGGAAGAGGAGAACGATCTTTATGCTGACAGTGGGGGGGCCCACTCTTGCCGCTATTGTGGCTTAATAGTGGGACCTGGGAACTTGAGATGTAGCCCAACATGTAGCCCCTCGCCTGCCCTATCCGTTGCTGTGTCGTTCCCATCACTTTCTTGAATTGCCCAGATTTTCACAAATGAAAACCTTAGCGAGCATCGGCGATATACAAAAATGCTCGGGTCGCCCATTGACTTCAATGGGGTTCGTTACTCGAAACGAACCCTCGAGCATCGCGAAAAGTTCGTCCCGAGTAACGAGCACCCGAGCATTTTGGTGCTCGCTCATCTCTACAGGTTATATATAAGCAGAGAGATGGCGAGGGAGCACTTAGCTAACTTAAACAAATTCAAGGTTCAATGTCCAGATGAATTACATCCTAAAATAAAGGAAGCAGCGGAGGTAATTGCTGAACCACTTGCCATAATCTTTAAAATTCCTGGAGAACAGGAGAAGTTCCAGTAGATTGGAAAAGGGCAAATGTTGTCCCCATTGTCAAAAAAGGGAAGAAGGTGGATCCAGGAAACTACAGGCCTGTGAGCCTGACTTCTATACTGGGAAAGATCTTTGAACAAATTATTAAACAGCATGTATGCAAGTACTTAGATAAAAATGGAGTAATTAACATGAGCCAGCATGGCTTTGTAACAAACAAGTCATGCCAGACAAATCTAATTTCCTTCTATGACAGAATCACCAACTGGGTTGATCAAGGAAATGCGGTGGATATAGTATATCTTGGCTTTAGTAAAGCATTTGACAAAGTATCTCATACTATATTTATTGAAAAGATGACCAAAAATGGGATTGACAAGGCAAATGTTAGGTGGATTCACAAATGGCTGAGTGATCGTACTCAAAGAGTGGTCATAAATGGCTGCACATCCAAGTAGAAGAATGTATCAAGTGGGGTACCACAAGGCTCTGTCCTAGGCCCAGTGTTGTTAAACATTTTTATAAATGATCAAGAGGAGGGAATTGATGTAAAACTGATCAAATTCGCCAACGACACAAAGCTAGGAGGGATAGCTAACACTAGGGAAGGGAGAGAGAGTATTCAAAAAGATCTAGAAAAGCTTGAACAGTGGGCGGCGACTAACAGAATTATAATTAAGGAAGAGAAATGCAAAGTCCTATGTCTGGCCAAGAAAAATGAAAAAAGCACATACTGAATGGAAAGAATTGGGCTAAGCAGCAGCACATGTGAAAAAGACTTGGGTATACTAAAATATCTATACTAGATCTTTTAGTATACTAGACTGAACATGAGTCAACAATGTGATGCAGCAGCCAAAAAAGCAAACACAATTCTGGGATGTATTAAGACAAGCGTAAAGTCTAGATCACGTATGGTAATTATCCCCCTCTACTCTTCCTTAGTCAGATCTCATCTGGAATACTGTGTCCAGTTCTGGGCAACCCACTTTTAACAAAAAACACAGACAAACTGGAGCAAGTTCAGAGAAGAGTTACCAAGATGGTGAGCTGTCTGCAAATCATGTCCTATGAGGAACGGTTAAAGGACCTGGCAATGCTTAGCTTGCAAAAAAGAAGGCTGAGAGGAGACTTAATAGCTGTCTATAAATATCTGAAGGGCTGTCACAGTGCAGAGGGATCAGCCCTATTCTCATCTGCACAAGGGAAGACTAGAATATGATGAAACTGAAAGGGAGGAGACACAAATTAGATATTAGAAAAAACTTTCTGATAGTGAGGCTGGACAATGAGTGGAACAGGTTACCATGGGAGGTGGTGAGTTTTCCTTCAATGGAAGTCTTCAAACAAAGGCTGGACAAATATCTGTCTGGGATGATTTAGTGATTATGCACCGAGCAGGGGGTTGGACCAGATGACCCTGGAGGTTCCTTCCAACTCTACCATTTTATGATTCTATGAAAAATGTCCAGAAATTCCATCTTTTTTTGAGTTTTGTTTTTACAGCACTCACTATTTTGTACAATAATAATACGAGAAGTTTCTTATCTGGATGACCACAATTTCTGTGGTGCCAAGTTTACATAGATTTTTATTTTTTACTACTTTAGCACAATAAAAGCATGTTTGTAAGGAAAAATAATTAAATCTATACATTGCTGCATTTTAAGACCTATAACATTTATATTTTTCCCGCAGCTGAGCTATATGAGGGCTTGTTTTTTGCAGGAAGAGATGTAGTTTTTATTGGTACCATTTTGAGGTACATGTGAAGTTTCATCTGCTTCTTATTACATTTTTTTGCGAGGCAAACAAAAAAAAAATTGCAATTCTGGAATTCCTTTTTAAAAGTTTTATATATGGTCTTCACCATGCAAGATATATAACAAAATATTTTCATTTTTGGGGGGTTATTACAAACATGGTAATATCTATTATGCGTTTTCTTGGCATTTTATCCATTTAAAACGGATTTTTGTGAGGAAAAAAAAGGAATTTTTTTCAACTGGATTTTTCTTTCTTTAAAATAAACTTTATTTAAAATTTTTATGCTATTTTTTTAGTCTCTGAAAAAGACTTCAAGATGCAATCATTAAGGCCTTAGTCACACGGGCGTTTTTTCAGGCGATTTGCGGATCGCATGACGGATGCGCATCCGCAAATTGCGTGACCGGTGCGCGCAAGTCGCCCGCAAATCGCCCGAAAATCTGCTCCTAGCCGCGTTTCATTAGAAACGGGCCGGAGCTGTCCAGCGCATTGCATTCAATGGAGACGGCAATAGAGCCCGGGATGAATTGTCGGTAAGGGCTTAAATATATAAGCCCTTCCCTGCAATCCATCCTAAAATGTGTACAAATAAAAAATATATATATACTTACCTTCTCCCGGCAGCCGGAGCTCCGCGCGGCCGTCCTGCAGTGGGTGTGAAGGGGGTGTGAGTCAGACCTGCCCCCTGATTGGCTCAGCGCTGAGCCAATCAGAGGCATGTCTCACTCACACCCATTTATGAATTCATGAATGGATGTGAGTCAGACCTGCCCCTGATTGGCTCAGCGCTGAGAGGCAGCAGTCACTCACCCATTCATGAATTCATGAATGGGTGTGTGAGTGAAACCGGCCTCTGATTGGTCAGGGCTGTGACCAATCAGAGGCAGATCATTCAGCAGGCGGGGATTTTAAAGCCCCGCCGGCTGAATAGTGCCGAGAAGCAGTTCAGGAGAACTGACAGCGGCCGCGGCTGGACTCCGGCTGCAGCGGAAAGGTGAGTATACAATTTTTTTTTATTTTAACACATTTTAGGATGAATTGCAGGGAAGGGCTTATATATTTAAGCCCTTCCCGACAATTCACCCCGCGCACGCCGGCAGCCCGTTGCTTTCAATGGAGCGGCTGTATTGCCGGCTCCATTAAATTCAATGGGCAAACATCGTTCTTCTCTGTCACAGCTGTTACAGCTGTGGCAGAGAAGAATGATTTGTCTTCTATATGTTCTCAATGGGGTCGGCGCTGCTGCCGCCGGCCCCATTGAGCGCATATAGAGAAGAGAACAGGAATCGCAGTTCGCACATAGGTGCGATCTGTTATTTCTGTTCTATAATTTATCGGATGAGCGCATAAAAAGCGCTCATGTGTCCGATACCATTGCAAAGCAATGGTTTTATAAAATCGCCGGACACATGCGCATGCGCAAATCGCAGCTAAAAACGCCCGTCTGACTAAGGCCTAACTCACTAGAATAGTATACTGCATTACTCATGTAGCGCACTTATCTAAGCCTATGACAACAACCTATTAGACTCTGTGGGAGGTGGGACCTAATAGGCTGAGTTACATGGTAGACATGGAGGCTTTTTCAGGATTCTGGCTGCCATTGGAACCTATTTGTACCTTGCGTTCACACTGTGGGGTGCTGGTGGGTGACAGAAAGAGTTCCCTTCCCATGTTATCTGCTTACACCCTGCAGTTGCTATTGATTTTTCCATGCCAGGATCTGGGGTTTCTCCATTCCTGATTGTTAGAGCAAGAGCTTGGCTATCAATAGTTTGTTAAACCACTACCTAAAAAAGATGTACGTGCAGGATTAAAACCCATTAGTGATCACCATATAAAGGCATATTGGTGGTCACTAAGAGATTAAAGGGGTTTACCACTGAAATACTCTTGATGATCTATCATCAGGATAGTTGATTAGCTGGGGCTGTCACTCAGGACCCTGACCGATCAGCTGTGTGGGCGCATGTTGTCAGTGCCACAATAACAGATGTCAGAGCAGAAGCCTCTGCGCCGACTTCCGTGTAGTGGCCGGTGCTTGTAACTGCAGGCACGGCTCTCATTGAAATCAATGGGAGCCATACCTGCAGTTACAAGCGCCTGCCACTACATGGGAGGTTGGCACAGAGACGTCTGCTTCAAATACACAGAGGTTGGAGTTAAAGCCTCAGAGCTGACCTCCCATCTATTGGCCGGTGCTTGTAACTGCAGGCACGGCTCCGACCTCTGTGTTATTGCGGCGCTGACAACATTCGCCTGCATAGCTGATTGGTTGGGGTCCTGAGTGGCAGACGCTGTCCTGAGGATAAGTCATCAGTAGTATTTAAGTGGAATACCCCTTTAATGTTAAGATTTTTGAAAAACAAATGATTATCACTACTTTTAATTCAATGCTCATCTTGGCTCATTATGTTTGTACTGTTGCTTGTGTATTCAAATTTACTCTTAATAATTGATTTTCTTAATATCAGTCTGGGCTAAAATTCACAAAAAACAAGGCTAATCAAAAATTCGAGTCAGTTTTGCCTGTTCATATGTGTCTAAAATATTTCAAGGAAAACCTTTGACTCTCCATTCTGTCCTCATGTCATATACTCTCACAATTACAGCTTATTTTCTGCTCAGTACTTGATGTCACATTCCCTCTCCATGAGCAATCGCCTCATATTATGCATAGTGACAGATTTAACAATAAAAATAGCAGCTATTAATTGGATTTTCATTGTCATACATTAACACGTTGCCTTCTATGCCAAGTTGCTTATCCCCTTAGAGCAGACAAATAAATATAGAAGCCCATTTATCGTGAAAGTAACAGGAGTATTGTTCCTCTTTAATGTAATATTATCTATTTGCATGTTATGAAAAGATTCATCTATGGAAATTCTAGAATACAACATTTTTGAGGATTGAGCAATTTAACTTTGCATAATGTTGACTTAATGAAGTGCAATGAAAATTGTTACATTTTGTGTATGTGAATGTTTGAATATGTGTACTATGCAAAAACCACCCATAACATGGCTATTGTAATTCAGGCAAATGACATAGTCTTACGATGAAAGCCACTTGAGAGATATCGAAAGTTGAATTAATGAAGGTTGTAGAACAACAGATGCTCCACTCATCATTTACAATTAAAAATGCAAAATTGCACAAATCTGTTAACTGTGAATGATTTCAGATTCCTTGAATGTATTGAACCATAGCCTATGGTACATATAGTGCAGAAATGGCAGTCTGCATTCTGATCATTCAATCAGAAATCACGTATTTACTATGTTCTGGTCCAAAATCTGCAGTTCAAATTCTTTACTCATACCTGGGAGCTTAACTGTAAAAAATGAGAATTCTTAGAACCGTTCTTCTTATTTTTGGGGATCATCATACAGTGTGTTCTTGTAGCTAATTTGAGGAATTACATGCTGAGTGATTTATCTGAAACTTACTGTTGTGATTATTTTAGCTACTAACGAGAGAAAAGAATTAAGCTTTATTTTTATGGAAATTTTAAAAAATGCACTTCATTAAAGGGCTTGCCTGCCATTACAATCAAAGTTTTATACTTTCAGCAAGAAGTGTTAAAACATTTTGGAAAGTACACTAATTACAAAGTATAATATAATATTTTTTTTTGGGGGGGGGTTATTAAATACAAAGTATGTTTTGTAACTACTCACTTTCCATATCTTACATAGTGCCTCCTGCTTTTAAAATGGATTTGAATTGTGCACATTCCTCCAATGGTTGCCAAATTGGGTAGTCAAACATATGCAGATTTAACTTCAAATCTGTGTCAATCAAATTGAGGACAGCATTTCTCCCATATGTAGTGCATATTGCTTTCCCCTCTGGCTTCAGCAATGGCTCCTATAGTATCTGTTATGGTCCTTTTAGATGGAATGAGCTGTTAGGCAAACAATGCCCGACAGCTTGTCCCAGTGATGTTCGCTCCTGTGCTACTACACAGGAGCGAGCATTGCTAGCATTGCTCACAGCACTGACAGAATGGAGGCAGAGCAGGCCAGGTAGCATTCTCCCCTGACCCGCCTCCATTCACAGTAAGCAGACAGTTGTTCAGAAGTGAATGACTGCTGCTTACACTGCTTGCAGAAAAAGGAACAACTGAACAACTCTTGTTCAGTCATTCAGTCGCTGCATGCGTTTACATGGAACAGTTACCGCTCAGATTTTCGCGGGAGCGTGGGAATCTAAACAATTCTGCACGATAATCATCCAATGTGAAAAAGCCATTAGAGATAAGATTGATCACATGCAGTGTGGCAGACGTACAAGTTAGCTGGGAAATACATCCCTAATTTAATTTCCCGATCCCACCCTACATACTGGCTGGTCCTTGCAAGACCTCGTTTTCTCTACCATTGTGTGCACCTCTTATAATTGTCTCCAGGATTTCTCTCATGCATCAACTGTCCTTTAGAGCTTCCTACCTCAACCCATTAGACTCGACCATTGCTGAAAGCTTCAAAAACAACCTGAAAACCAACCTCTTAATATCACCGTGGCACTTAAATCCTTATAAGGAAAATAACTTGTCACCGAAAGGACCACTAAATATAAAATATAACTTTTATTAATTAATTTTAAAATAAGGCGTGTGTTACAGTAACAATTCACTACAATGGGACCGTAGTCACACACTAGATAAAAAAGGATCACTGAGGTGGATAATTGATATACTTTTTGTGTCTTGATTTTCAAATTTTTGACAACACCGATAAGACTTTCTAGCCCTTTAGCCTATATTAATTGCTAGATGAAAAAGTGTGTCGTTATATCTGATGCTCAGTTGGATGGAGTCACTGCACCACAACAGGGGATAAGAGATTCGAATGCACCCCTCTCAGTATGTCTGCTGGTCTATCTGTACCTTAGGCTGCATTCACACGAACGTATATCGGCTCGGGTTTTACGCCGAGCCGATATACGTTGTCCTCGGGTGCAGGGGGGGAGGATGGAAGAGCCAGGGCCAGGAACTGTGCTCCCGCCCCCTCTCTGCCTCCTCTCCGCCCCTCTGCACTATTTGCAACGGGAGAGGCGGGACGGGGGCGGGGCTAATTAACAGACTTTAGCCCCGCCCCCTTCTTGCCTCCTCTCATTGCAAATAGTGCAGAGGGGCGGAGAGGAGGCAGAGAGGGGGGCGGGAGCTCAGTTCCTGCACTTGGACAACGTATATCGGCTCGGCGTAAAACCCGAGCCGATATACGTTCGTGTGAATGCAGCCTTAGATTGAACTACATCAAATGGTACCATTTAATGACGCATGTGTAATTTATACATCCGTTTGATGGATATTGATGTATCATGTATCCTAACCACGTCAGCAGATTTTCAGTTGCTTTGATCCCCTCGGACATCTAACCAACACTTGATGCGACAGATATCTTGCCTATTCCTCCACCATACCTACAATTGCCACATCTTCCAATTAGTTTGAACCACTTTTTGAGTGTATTTATTATTTTATTTATTGTTCAAGCTATGATTGATATAGTGACAATGTAGTGATACTCCCTCGCACGTATCACAAAAACAGGTCGAGATAGTAAGTACTCGAATAGATACTGTGCAGGACTGGTGGTAGGTCGTGTAGTGATAATTTATTTTGCCTGCAATTCCACACACGTATCACTTGGACAGGTCGGGATGACAATCAATTTAGTCCCACTCTTGAGAAAATACTATGCCAAACTAGATACGGTGCCGGACTAGTGGCGCGTAAGTTTACCACTAGAGATGAGCGAACGTACTCGGTAAGGGCGATTTCGCAATTGAGCACCGCGATTTTCGAGTACTTCACTACTCGGGTGAAAAGTACTCGGGTGTGCTGTGGGGCGGGGGGTTGCAGAGGGGAGTGGGGGTTGGAGCGGGGAACAGGGGGGAGCCCTCTCTCTCTCCCTCTCCCCCCCCCCCCACTCCCCTCTGCAACCCCCCGCTCATCCACAGCGCACCCAAGTACTTTTCACCAGAGTAGTGAAGTACTCGAAAATCGTGGTGCTCGATTGTGAAATCGCCCTTACCGAGTACGTTCGCTCATCTCTATTTACCACTATAGGCCACTATATATACGACATTCTAGCCCTAAATTGATCATGGATAATTAAATTCTAGGTCAGCCCAATATATTCGCTATACCTCTGTCCCTGCCTGGCATATTCTACTATGATACTAGTCTGATTTTTTATGCCACCAATATATATGAAAGAGGCCTAGTCTAGTATTCATTATTGGCCTCTTCCCTCCATCTAGCAATTAACATAGGCTAGAGGTGTAGAGAGTCTTATCGGTGTTGTCAAAAATGTAAAAATCAAGACAAAAGTATATCAATTATCCACCTCAGTGATCCTTTTTATCTAGTGTGTGACTACGGTCACATTGTAGTGAATTGTTACTGTAACAAACGCCTTACTTTAAAATTAATTAATAAAAGTTATATTTTATGTTTAGTGGTCCTTTCGGTGACAAGAAAACCAACCTCTTGCGACAACCCTACAACCTACCGTAACCCTGCTGCCACTATAAGATGAGCATCTTCTACCCTTACCTACTGTTCCTTCCCCATACTCTTTGTGGGCAGGGTCTCTTTTCTCTTTGTATCAGTTTGTTAGTCATTTAGCAGATGTTTACCGTTCCAGTTTTATATATAGTGGTAATATATGTGGTACTATACATAGCTTAACACCTATTCCTTATTTGTCCAGTGCCTTTGAATTAGTGGCACTTTAAAAATAAATAATAATAGAAATGTGAGAGCCACCAAGGAGGGGAAATATGAGAAAAGTGATTTGCATTAAAAAATTATATATATATATTAGTGGAGATGCATGCATTTTTCCTGTTTAAAGAAAAAGGGGAAAGTTTCAGGATTTAAAGTATTTGTTGGTCAACGTCTTTAAAGGAAGTTGGGCACCATTCAGAGAATGTCCTTGCTCAGGATTACACTAGACAGAACATCAAGATGATGACATTTCTGGTACTAAGGGTGGCTTCACACGAGAGTGTTTTGGTGCGTGCGTACGCATACACAAAAACACGCTTTTATTTGCAACAATGCATTCCCTATGGTGTGTGCACATGTCCGTGCTTTACAGGCGTGTGCCTGCAAAGATAGGACATGTGTGCACCATAGGGAATGCACGCATTGTTTTCAATGGAGCCGCGGCTGCTGCCGGCGGCTCCATTGAAAACAATGGTTTGCTGGCACCCCTGGATTTTTTTTCAGGGAAGAGCTTTACATATAAGCTCTTCCCTGAAAAACAAAAATTTTAGTGTAAAAAAAATATATACTTACCTCTCAGCCGCTGCCGCGACCCCCGCGGGCATGAAGAACACATCTGCAGATGTTTCCTTCATCCCCGCTAATTAAAAGAATTCCCTACTGCTACATCTGCCAGATGTGTGACAGATATAGCAGAGGAATTCTTCAATTCTCTACTGCAGCTGTCACACATGTCAGCTGCGGTAGAGGATTCCACTGCTGGCAATCGATTTCAGGGAAGGGCTTTAAATATAAGACCCGCCCTGAAAATCAAGTAAACTTGGTTTAAAAAACACAAAAAAAAATAGATATACACCTTGCTTCAGCTGCTGGGGCTTAGCTGCTTCTTCTCCTGCTGTACCCTGCACTGTGGTGCTGATCTAGCAGCAGGTGGGGATTTAAAATCCCCGCCTGCTGAAAGAGCTAAATGTGATTGGTTGAGGTGCTCAGCTAATCACATGCAGCTCTTGCCCGTTATTCATTCCGGTGTGACAGCTGCGGTAGAGAATTGAAGATTTCCTATGCTGCATCTGTCACAGATGTGGCAGATGTAGCAGCAGGGAATTCTTTCAAATAGTGGGGATGAAGGAAACATCTGTCACGGCAGCGGCGGACAGGTAAGTATATATTTTTTTATATGTGAAGCCCTTCCCTGAAAAAGAATGCCGGGTGCCGGCAGACCATTATTTTCAATGGAGCCGCTGGCAGCAGTCGCGGCTCTATTGAAAACAATGCACAGACCTGCATTCACACGAGTTTTTCACGTACATGGGTGCGCACCTATGTACATACAAAAACACGCTCGTGTGAAGCCACCCTAAGGTCTAATTTTTAGTTAAAAGAGGGGTAAATCAAAGGCCAAGTCATGTGTGGATAATGTTCTTGATGTATTTATTATGCAGAGACCAAACACTAACATTTTTGAAAATAAACTGTACATATTGGGGCTACATTTATGTTTATTCTTTACTATATTAGAACAGATATGCTCTGTTATCTAAGGAATCCGCAGGCATGCCTCGTTTGGTAATGCCAGTTCGCTATATAGTAAATTTACTGTAGAGTAAAACTACTTGTGATATAAGCTTAAAGCAAGAAGATAAAATTGTAAGCCAGTGTTCAATAAATACAAAAGTATGAGTGCTATTGAATAATAGGTAACGTACATGTAGTTAAACGAACAGTTCTGATTAGAGCATATATAATGTACACTTGATTAAAGTGTATTATATGAACAATGCTCTAGAAATACTACAATGTTAGCCATACATAGTGATTTAGCATTTATCCCTATATATGGCTAACATTCTATCCCAATTGGAAAGGTTTATTAGTGGTATGTGACTCTATGCTTCGAATATGAGATCATGAGGTTTCTTTTAAAAGTAAAGAGAACTACATTAAAAAGCAGACCACATTCTATACATGTACCGTCTCTGTCTGTTTTCTATCTATCTATCTATCTATCTATCTATCTATCTATCTATCTATCTATCTATCTATCTATCTATCTATCTCCATATCTATCTATCTATCTCCATATCTATCTATCTATCTATCTATCTATCTATCTATCTATCTATCTATCTATCTATCTATCTATCTATCTATCTATCTATCTCCATATCTATCTATCTATCTATCTATCTATCTATCTATCTATCTATCTATCTATCTATCTATCTATCTATCTATCTATCTATCTATCTATCTATCTATCTATCACCTTTTCATGTGCAAGAGCTAAATGTATTCTTTAACCCTTTCAAATCCACTGTCTGACCTCTGAAGACATTATGATTTAAGGCTGTACAGCTCCGATGTTTGAAGACGTCCGGCGGGGTTCTCTTACTGTATATTGCCAGCTTCTCTTCTGTCGGAGCCTATCCAACGTGTCACCTCATGCAGTACTGGCTTTAGCCAGCATATAGTGCCGTTGTATAACAGCAGAAAAAGAGTAAGCCCCCTAGGAAAACCAGGATACAAATTGGATTGGAAAGGGTTAAAGGGGGTTTGCCAGGGTTTTCAACTGAAGGCCTTTCCGTAGTCCATATTTGACAGCTGTAACAACATCACCTGGAACATCCATACATTTACTTATACAGTGGTGTCTTGACATACAAGTTTAATCCGCTCCGAGACGGAGCTCGAAAGGCAAAAAAACTTGTATGTCAAAGCCCTTTTCCCCACTAAAATGCACTGAAACGCCATTAATGTGTTCCAATGCATTTCAATGGGGAAACTACCTGTGGAAAAAAAAAATCAATACTCACCTCCCACGGCATTCTGCAATGAACTGCGGCGCTGCTCCAGGCTATCGCTCCCTCCTCTACGCTAACAGAGCATTGCTTTCAGGATGCGGGACTTGAATGCCCCGCCTCTAGCAAGCTAGCGCTGTGTGTGGTTAACTCAGCACAACATCAGCCAATGATGTCATTGAATGGCTGTGATTGGTTAACCCAGTGTCGGCTTTCATTGGCTGATGCCGCGTTGAGTTAACCAATCAGAGCATTAGCTTGCTGGAGGCGGGGCAGTCAAGCCCTGCATCTACAAAGCAATTCTCTGTCGGCGTGGAGGAGGGAGAGACAGCCTGCAGCAGCACCGCAGGCCATTGGGAGATGACACGCCAGTGACAGGTGAGCATAGACGTCCCCCCTAAGCCTTCGCTTGCGAGTTTTTTTTACCTGCAAGCAGGCTCGTACCCCAAATGTTTGCTCATAAAACTTGCAAGCCAAGGCACTCATAACCCGAGGTACCACTTTATAAATGTTGCTGTTGCAAATACTACAAGAGTGCCGAGATGGAGTAGGAAAAAGTGCTGCAGTGAAGGGCCCATGGTAAGATGTACCATCAATTTAAAGAATCCTAGAAAATCCCTTTAACTGTTTATTTTGCATCAGAATAACTCAAGAGTAAATGTAACTAAATAGGTTCAGAGCTAACATGATATTTGCACATGTACCAAATGAGACATTTAGCTTTACTCCATCTGTATCATTCTATAGCAACTTGCTTAAGGTGATAGTATACATATTCTATATATCATAGCTCCAATAGTAAATAACCAAGTAAATACAATTTGGATAATTATTTCTAAATAAAAAATATTGGCTTGGCATAGTTTTATATATTTAAGTTTCAATTTGAAACAAGACATGTACTCCCAAAATGTAAGGATATATTTTACTAACTACTTTGCATATATTTGCCTCACTTGGTTAAAGTGCACATTTAAGGAGTTTGTGCTTAAAAAAAAACCAAAAAAAAACCCCGAGAGATTTAAAAAGGTACGGCATATCAAGTCACTACCCACAGCATATAACAAGGCTAGACTTCTATGTATTTATATTTGTATAATGATACTTTAATGAGTTGTAAAATATGAATGCTCTGTGTGTTTAGAATATTATTTATGGATGTGGCACCACCAACTTTATTGATCAATTAAAAAATATACACAAGGGAAAATAGTTTTTTTTTCTCTGTATTTTTCAAAATTTGAAACCGAGTTGTATATATGAAAATGGCACTTGTTTCTACAGTAAAAGTGAACAACTTATTGAGTTCCAAGTATCAATTTATTTTTTGTTTTCTTGTGGTTATGATTTGAGCTGTTTGGTAAATAAAACAGTTTTGCAATTAAGAAACTAATTTGTTCTTTCGGATTCCTTTTCTCCATAGAGTTCAGCTAGTTTTTTAAATTCTGGTCCCCAGTCATCAAGAAACGTGTAGTCCTGGTCAGATGGTGTTGCTAAAGAATCTAGAGAACTTATGGATCCTTCTTCAGATCTTTGACCCTCATAGGCATATGTCTGTAAAGAGTCGTATGGGGGAACACTTGGGTCATGGTCTGCCTCGGCCAGCTTTTGATTGAGAAATTCCTGAACATTAATTGTTTCAATCGAAGACTGATCTTGATGTCTTGGTGTACCCAATACGTCTGGCCTTACATCCCTTCTGTATTTTAAATCCTCTGCTGCAGATGGGTTTCGAAGAGCTGAAATATCAAAAGCTTCAGTATCTTCTTCCCCTCCACCTTCATCGTCATATGTTACAACATTTTCGCGCACATCTTCTTCAGCAATGATAAGAGGCTCTTTTTTTCCTCGTCTAAGAGTTATAAAAAGAACAACAATAGCTAGAAAATAAGAGAGAGAGAAGAAAAAAATATTTATGACCTATAACTCCAATTAACAGACTGCAAATTTGTAATTTTAATTTTATAGCATTTACAAGCATGACGTGGCTGGGTTAGTCAATACATTCTACAGCAGCGAAACATTTATCTTCAGAGTTGTAGGTATTGTAGGTTGTAGAAAAGGATGCTGTGTTTGAATTAAGGAAAGAAAAAGACAATGGGATAGCGCCTTATGCTGTTGATGATGCTTATAGAAATATGGAAAAAAGGCAGAAGGGGACTCATCTGGGGTGGACGAAAAACCAAGGATAGGATAGTCGCCACACCTTGAGTCCTGGTCTGCAGTGCATAAATATGTGTCTTTTGCACTTAAAGGGGTTGTCCCGCGCCGAAACGGGTTTTTTTTTTTTTCAATAGCCCCCCCGTTCGGCGCGAGACAAACCCGATGCAGGGGTTTTAAAAAAAAAACGGATAGTACTTACCCGAATCCCCGCGCTCCGGTGACTTCTTACTTACCTTGCAAAGATGGCCGCCGGGATCTTCACCCACGGTGGACCGCAGGTCTTCTCCCATGGTGCACCATGGGCTCTGTGCATTCCATTGCCGATTCCAGCCTCCTGATTGGCTGGAATCGGCACACGTGACGGGGCGGAGCTACGAGGAGCAGCTCTCCAGCACGAGCGGCCCCATTCAGAAGGGAGAAGACCGGACTGCGCAAGCGCGTCTAATTGGGCGATTAGACGCTGAAATTAGACGGCACCATGACAACGGGGACGCTAGCAACAGAACAGGTAAGTGAATAACTTCTGTATGGCTCATAATTAATGCACAATGTACATTACAAAGTGCATTAATATGGCCATACAGAAGTGCTGAACCCCACTTGCTTTCGCGGGACAACCCCTTTAAGGCATCCAGTACTGGAGAGCGTCAGGATGGAATCCAAAATGACAAGTTTCGGAAATAGACAGAATGATGTAGTAAATAAAAAAAACTTGCACTCATAAGATATGTCTATGAATTAATTCAAGAGGGTACATACTAGAAAAGGAGGGAGATCTACATATAGAAACCCCCTCCTTGGAAGTACCAACAGCACCTTGGCCAGAGAGTTGTGATGATAAAAGGTTTACTTCATAAAATGGAAGTGGAGGTACAACAAATGCAACAGTTGCCGAAACGCTATACCTCCACTTCCATTTTATGAAGTAAATCTTTTATCATCACAACTCACTGCTTATGGTACTTTTAAGGAGGGAGCTTATATGCATAGATCCTCCTCCTTTCCTAGTAAGTAATTAATTCATATAGGTATCTTATGAGCATAGGTATTTTTGATTTACTACATCCTTTTGTGTTTGAATTAAGATCGTTTTCTCAAAATATGCTTTTTAATCAAAGCCTTTATCAATAGTCTACTGACCACATAGTCTACTTTTTCACAGTGTGCTATAAATGTAACCAATAGGTTATGTCTGTGGAGAAAATAGTAGTCACCAATTAGCTACATCTTTCAGACCATTTCAATAGATAATAATATAGTAGTAGTTTATAGTGTAATCATTTTACTGTATTAGGGTTATTGCAAGATACTACAAAGGGTTACTAAAGGTAGAAGAGTTAGTCTATTCTGACTTTGGCTAGCTGCTAGGAATGCACATATCAGTGGCTGCTTAGTGTTTATGTGATATACTAATAGCATATATGTACAATTTCCTCTGGAGTGATATACTTCTGTGCTGTCCGCTCTGACTGCAGTGTCAAACTGTGTAAGGACCCGTTCCCACCTGGTATCAATTTATTCATACATTTCTAGTAACAGTAATTTATTGATTCATACTTTTAAGGGAACAATCATCTAATGTGTTTACACTTATTTACTCAATGGTATAAATTAATATGACTCACTTTCACTTTAGGAGATGGAAAATGAAAGGTAGTATTGAATGTTTTTGCTATTACCTTATAGTATATGCAATGTTTTACTTGTTCTCATTTTTAAAAGTTTTTAGATACAAATATATATATGTATATATATATATATATATATATATATATATATATATATATATATATAGTCACATCTGTCTCCTGAGATCTGTGGTTCTACAGGTTCTCTGGAGCTTTCCTGCTCAGGTGTGGGGATTGTGCTGGCTGGGCATGTGTGTGTCTCCAGGTCAGTACACATGTGAGGTGTCTTCGCAGGTGTGGGTGTGGTCAGTGTTCTCTGTTCTCATTCTCTCTCGGTGTGTGGTGTGAGCAGGTTCTATGTGTGTTGGCTGCAAGAAAGGTTTGTGTCTTATGGTTTTGTTTGGTTTTGCCGCTGGACTGCTGGTTAGTGTAGGGACTAGCAGTATTGCCGAGACATGTTACGTGGCCTGCTAGCTTCCATATTTTAGGCAAAATGTCCACAAATACCTGTCATTTATAGCATTAACATCTTCTATTAGTGTTTGTGTATTGGCTGTTGTATTGTGTGATTATGGCTCTGTGTGTCTTCTTAAGCTGTCCAGTTGTCCCTGTCGGTGGTGGCATTTGTATGCGTATTAGCCTGGGTGTGTGGGTTCATAGGGGAAGCAAGAGCCCACATCTTAAAACCGCTGGGCCATTCCCCCATTGGGGCAATGTTCCTGCTAAGGTAGGTCCTTGGACATCTCCCTTTGTAGTAGATAGGGAGAGGTGTTAATTGGTGGTTGTTTTATCTGGTGTTCCCTATCCATGGTAACCTTTGTGTGGGCCCAGTGCTCATTACCACACGAACAGAAGTGTTGTTATAAACCATTGTCCTCTGTGCTGACAAGGTGATATGTGAAGAGATGGCAGCTTTTGTCAAGATGAAGGGAATCACAAAAATCACACAGTACATGCCTAGTCCTTGTCTAAGTTCATTATTACTTAAAACAAATGCGTCTGAACATGACATTTTCAATTAGAAGAATTGGAAGTTCCTCTAACAATCTTATATTGTAATAAACACAATATTATGGATTATACTGCGCTGCATATTCATCTCTTCCAATTGTCTTTTTTTTTGTTTTCATTTTTTTACCCCACCATTCAAAAAAGTAATAACTCTTTTACTTTCCTGTCAACATAGAGCTTGTTTTTTTTTTGTTTTTTTTTGATAAGTTATATTTTGAAATGGAAGTTATATTTTCCAATAGTAGCATTTAATCATCATATATTGAAAAACTTAAAAAAAAATTCTATGTGGGGTGAAATTAAAATAAAACACAATTGTTTTATTTTTTGGGAGGTTTTTGGTTACGGTGTTGACAGTGTGGTAAAAATGACATGTTAGCTTTATCCCGTGGGTCAAGATGATTTTGGTGATTGCACACATTTTTATTTTAGTTATGCTATTTAAAAAAATTCAGTCATCATTTTCTGACCCCCATATTTAATTTTTTTTTCTTGTTTATGGTGCTTCGTGAAGGCTTTATGAAGGCTTATTTTGTATGGGGTGATTTGTAGTTTTTGTTAGTAACATTTTAGAATGACTTGTTTTTTGTTCATTTTTTATTGGAGATAGGGTGATCAAAAAAGTGTAATCCTGGGAGTGTATTTTTTTTGACAATATTCATCATGCAAAATAAATAATTTAATATTTTCATAGTACAGATTTTTACATATTCACTATAACCAATTATGTTTATTTGTGCATTTTTTACTTTTTTATATTTTAAAAAATAGTATTCTTAGTTTAGAGTTTTCTCTAGTATTATAGCAGATTTGAACTAGCGATTGTCTGATGACTTCTGCAATAGATTGCAACACTTCAGTATTGCAGTATTTTGAATATTTTAGGTCATCCTATTAAGCTCTGCCACAAGGAATGGCAGCACTGACTGTGATATTTAAATACCAAGTAAATGGCCGAGTTCAGCATCATCTCTAATCCAGCTTTATTTAACAACTGTTAACTGCCACATATGCAGCTCCTTAGCATGCATCACCCAACATCCAAAGTACATGTACTGCAGATATCAGGAATAAGTCAAATAAAGACATTGGCATAGATTTGAAAATTCTGATTTAAAGGGATATTTTTAAAGATGAGCGAGTATACTCGCTAAGGCTAACTACTCGATCGCGCATTGTCCTTAGTGAGTATCCTCCCGCTCGTCTGTAAAGATTCGGCTGCCGGCGTGGGTGACAGGTGAGTTGCGGCGGTGAGCAGGGGGAAGCGGGGGGAAGAGAGGGAGAGCGAGATCTCCCCTCTATTCCTACCCGCTCTCCCCCGCCGCTCCCGCCCCACGCTGGCCTCCGAATCTTTAGAGACAAGCGGGAGGATACTCGGCTAAGGCACTACTCGCTCGAGTAGTTAGCCTTAGCGAGTATACTCGCTCATCTCTAGATATTTTCCTTCCAGATATTTGTGGTATATCCATCAGGAGAATAACGGTAAAGAGTGGCAGACATGTCCACAAGCAGATTGAATGAAAGTAGGCTATACATGTCTCTCTTTTTTGAAGTCTATAAAAGTTAAGAAAATAGTTGAGTAGGCTCCCTTTGTTCTTCTAAAACATGGGGTTCCTAGAGGTGAATATGCCATATATGTCTAAGATGGGAAACTTTCTTTTACGGACCTTGTCTGTAATGCTCTATTCCTATAACTTGTCATGCTGAAAGTACTCTTAGAAATAAAGCATGTTTTTGGTGGCTCTAATAAGTTTAAACTATCTTCATGCTGCAGTGCTAACCATAAAAGAACTGTCTACTGGTGAGCCTTGTTTCTTGAAAAACAAAATGATGGCTTTTCAAAGGCAACTTTGGAATCATTGAACATGCAAATACACCATGTTTTTACACACAAAGTTCATGATGGACGAGTTTAAACTTTATGTAAATTCTATTAACACAAGAACTGCTTAAAGGGTTTTCCTGGGAGAATACTATTGATGACCTACCCTCGGGATAGGTCATCAATAGTTAATCGGCTGGGGTCTGACACTCAGGACCCTGACCAAACAGTTGAGCAGGCGCATGCTGTCAGTTCCGTAAATACACAGGGGTCGGAGCGAAAGTCTCTGCTCTGACTTCTGTGTAGTGGCCGATGCTTGTAACTGCAGGCACAGCTCTCATTGAAATCAGCTAGAGCCATGCTTATAATTAGAGATATCTGCTTCTTCCGCTCTGACCCCTGTGCATTTGCGGCACTGACAGCGTGCGCCCACTCAGCTGATCAGTCGGGGTCCCGAGTGTTGGACCCCGGAGAATCAACTATTGATGACCTATCCTGAAGATAGATCCTCAATAGTATAGTCCCAGGAAAAACCCCTTTAAGTATCTTTTCAGGGTCAGCATCCCATCACATTGCACATACTTGAACTACATAATAAATCAAGGGGGATTTGGAGGAAGGGAACATTGGATGTATCTGAAATTAAATGAAAGGTTTTAGCTTTGGTTCCCAAAATGTATCCAGTTTGCCCTAAATATTTTTGTATCATTTATTTTAAAATAATGTAATGTGTTTATAGCAAAAATGATGAATATGCAGAAATACATTAGCTTCTTCTGTTTTTTCCTTTAGTGGGGGACTTAACCCTTAAAGGGGTTGTCCCGCGCCGAAACGGTTTTTTTTTTTGCAATAGCCCCCCCGTTCGACGCGAGACAAACCCGATGCAGGGGTTTAAGAAAAAAACCGGATAGTACTTACCCGAATCCCCGCGCTCCGGTGACTTCTTACTTACCTTGCGAAGATGGCCGCCGGGATCTTCACCCACGGTGGACCGCAGGTCTTCTCCCATGGTGCACCGTGGGCTCTGTGCGTTCCATTGCCGATTCCAGCCTCCTGATTGGCTGGAATCGGCACACGTGACGGGGCGGAGCTACGAGGACCAGCTCTCCGGCACGAGCGGCCCCATTCGGAAGGGAGAAGACCGGACTGCGCAAGCGCGTCTAATCGGGCGATTAGACGCTGAAATTAGACGGCACCATGGAGACGAGGACGCTAGCAACGGAACAGGTAAGTGAGTAACTTCTGTATGGCTCATAATTAATGCATGATGTACATTACAAAGTGCATTAATATGGCCATACAGAAGTGCTGAACCCCACTTGCTTTCGCGGGACAACCCCTTTAACCCTTAAAAGTTCCTGCATATCAAACATCATCAAATCTCAGCAGAAGTGCCATAGAAGTTCCCATATCATGATGTAGCATAACGGACTCTTCACTTTGGGGTGATGTCGGCTCTTTAACACAAATCTAGTCAACAATAAACTGTTTATGACTTATAGTTAGTAACATTAAAATGAAAGTATTCCAGGTAATCTATTTTATGTTGTGACAGAATACTTTAAACAGTGGATACAGTATTAATCATTACACTATGAGTGATTGAATCAGAACAATAACTGTCACCGCAGTCCAGATGCTTCCAGCTTGATTAACAAACGTGCAACCTAAGTTTAATATGCAGAGGTATATTTTTGAACATATGGTGATTCCAATTATAATATAAAAGCCTTTTCTAAATACATTCAATACCGTTAATTTATGTAATGCTCACCAAGTAGAATGACAACACAAAGCAGAATTGCGATTAAGGCTCCAGTACTAAGTCCAGCAGATGATAGAAAAGCTTCAGCGTGGCAGGTGCGTACTCGTCCATCTCTTTCACAGGCACATACTCGAATGGTGAGGGTACTGGTGCTACTTAAAGATGGGTTCCCACCATCAGCAACAACAATGGGAAGATAGTAAGTATCTTGAGATGTTCTACTGAACTTCCTTCGTCTTGTTATAATACTTGCTGTGTTATCTATTAAGAAAGCCATAATGTTATTCCCACTTGTGATAGAATCCGGTTTTTTCTACCATGCAGGACAATAAGATATAAACGCCAAGTACTGTTGTACAAAATAAATACCTTAAAGTATTCATGTATTATATGCTGTACTTATAATATAATGCTACACATAATTCATATAATATATGTTCTGCTTTAGTATATTCCAATCTGAAATAGACCCACTCTGTCCAATTACAAAACTAGGATGCATAGCTGCAATAATGGCTGCTTCTTCTTGGAACTAGGCAGAATGGGTGGGGAATAGAGATGAGCGAACGTACACGGATAAGCACTACTCGTCCGAGTAATGTGCTTTATCCGAGTACCTCCCCGCTCGTCCTGAAAGATTCGGGACGCACTGCGGAGCGGGGAGCTGCAGGGGAGAGCGGGGAGGAACGGAGGGGAGATCTCTCTCTCCTTCTCTCCCGCCCGCTCTGCCCCGCTCCCCGCTGCGACTCACCTGTCAGCAGCGGAGCGCCCCGAATCTTTCAGGACGAGCGGGGAGGTACTCGGATAAAGCACATTACTCGGACGAGTAGTGCTTATCCGAGTACGTTCGCTCATCTCTAGTGGGGAATCTTGTTGGCAGTCAAGTGCCAGGTTTCCGAAGCTCAGCTCCGAGTATGGACTATGTGCTTGGGTGGGTACATATATCCAAGAGAAAGAGGATATATTCTGAAAAGTTTAGGCATGCAGAAGGGGGACTTGTGCAGAATTTTAGAAAGGAGGCACAGACCTTTAATTGACTGTATTGCAAAAATTCTTATATTATTAAGTTCCATTACATACAGAACTTTTGTTGAAACCAGGGGAATGCTTTAAATAAAGTGGCAGATAAAATAAGAGAAGTCATCAGAATATCCATTGGTTGAGGAATTTTTTGGAGCTCTATTTAAAAAGAAAAAAATCTTTTTAGGGCCGAATGCACACGGCCGGTCACAGCAAAACCTGACCCGGTGACCCCTGCTTACCTGTCCGGATTCTTGTTATCTGTGCTGCGGATGTGCCGGCCATCGCACATGCGCAGTACAGATAATGTCGCGCAGTCACTAGGTGATGACGTGGATCCCACAGTCCTTCCCCAATGATGATTGCAGAAGGACCATGGGTCAGACGGTTTCCATTGATGTCAATGGAAGCCATCCGCACTGACACAGCTCACAATAGAGCATGCTGAGATTTTACCCCTGTAAGTGGAAAATCGCAATTGATTTTCACTCGTAGACATGAAAACCTGCTTTTACATTCATGCTTATGGCAGGTATTTGCTGCGGAATCTGGAGGCAAACACACACAAAAAAAAAACGCTCGTCTGACCGATACCTTACAGTAATTTCTGCTTTACCACAGTAATATTGTATATTAGCATATTCTGAGCAATATAAATATGATAGTAACATTCATTACCTTCATTGTTTCTTAACGTAAAGTTTGGGTTTTGTGCTTGACTTTCTTGCAGAGAAAAATAAAATTTTTGTCCATTTGCTGTGTCATCTTTATCTATGGCCGCCATAGTATGAATGATCTAGTAAAAAAATAAAGGTTTGTTAATTAGTTCTACCAAAGGCATTAATGAACAATGAAAATGTGCATTTCTTAGAAAAGAATATCCTAATGTTCTATACATGAAAAATGTTGCTTCATGGTTACGGACCACAAACTAGCCCGTCTATAATCTCACTTCCCATTTAGGGCTCCTGTCCACGGGCATAGGTGTAAAACACTGCGGATCTTCCCGCAACGCTTTACCAATCTTGTACACATCAGCTCTGTTGGTAGAGAGTTGGCAGGACCGTGTACGGCTGCGAGTTCACTGCGCATGCCCGTATATCACACGCACACAGACATGCGCAGTGTGACTCTTTTTTTTTTCATAAATTCCCCGCTCTGTTTCAGAGTGAGGCCTCAGTCACACGGGCGCATCGGCACCCATACACCAGCGCCGATGCGCCCGTGTGACTGACACCAGCAGACGGACGTACCTGCAGACGGCCGTCTCTCTGCAGCGCTGGAGGATAGAACATGTGACCGGCTTCATTCCTCCGGCGCTGCATAGAGACGGCTGTCTGCAGGTACATCCATCTCCTTCCTGCAGTCACACGGGCGCATCGGCGCCGGTGTACGGGTGCCGATGCGCCCGTGTGACTGAGGCCTAAGGATGTGTATGAAAATACTGGACAGCGTTGCATATGCTGCCTATGCTGTATATGGCTCACGCTGCGTGGTATGCAAAGAAATAGAGCATGCTGCAATCTATTTCTCATGCATTTCGACAGACAGTGTCTATACGCACATGTGCATGGGTCAATGAAAGACCATTGACCTTCATTGACTCCATTCACTGAGCGTTGCATCCAATTTTGACATATTTTTGGTACAGTTTAGCCCGTGTCCGTTTTTTAGACAACTCTGGAAAACTGCCCGAAAGTGTCTAAAAACACACAGTAAATGTGGTGCAAAACATGTAAGACGGCTTAATTGTGTAATTTGCCCAAGAAACTGTTGTATTTTGAATAGTAAATAAGTCCCAATATGTTACATACAGTGTATTTCAAAAACCATGTGGACATCTGATCATCACACCTTTATGGGCCTGATGGACATTCTATTACTAAACCACCAGTGTTCATAATAGTTGGGCCTCATTTTGTAGCAGCTTCCACTATTATGGAAAGACTTTCTACAAGAGTTTAGTGAGAATTCTTGCCCTTCTAGCTAATACTGTAGACAGGTAGAGGTCAGGGCTTTATGCCGACCACTCATACTATGAACTTCACTCTATGACTCTTCTACAAAGTTAGAAGCAAACAATCTTATAAAATGCCCCATGGCCTCCTCTACCACACTTTACAGTAGGCACTATACATTCTGGTAGGTAGTGTTTCCAGGTACACCCTGATCAGATTGCCAAATTATAAAACAGGGTTCCAATGGTGATGTACCACTACAGCTGACACTTGCTACTAGAGTCGTCACTTGCAATTACGCAGAGCAATGTTAGACTTGGGTGGAGTTGCTTGACCATGAAAACCCACCTAATGAAAAACACATCTTTTGTTGCTTTCATTTCAAAAAGCAGTTTGGAACTCTGTAGGGTACTTGACAGCCCAGTTTTATGGGTTTGAGTGTTCTACTGTTTTGTAACAGAGCAGTTACCATTAATGCTTCACAGTAATAGCACTTAAGGGCCATTTACACGTAATGATTATCGCTCAAAATTCGTTCAACTGACCAAATCTGAGCAATAATCGTTACATGTAAATGCTGCAAGTATGCACTTTTCATTTGAACGATGATTTTAAGGTGAACTTAAAATCCATTGTTCAGCTACTGGAGATAAAGCAGATTGCATTTATCTCCAGCAGACCGCATGCTTTGTTCTCCGTGGGGAGCTGGCAGATAACATTGTTAATTGCTGGCTGCCATGATGAGAACAAAGCAGCTGCTCTGCTCGCACAGCTGGGCATGTGTCTAATCACACTCTGGGTTCTACAAACAGCTCCTGGAGGCCCTTTTACATGCAAATAAAGATAATAAAGTGTCAATGAACACTAATGTCCATTAACACTTTATGTAAAAAGATCGCTAAAACTTTCAATCATTTGAAAGCTTATCTTTGCATGTAAATGGGCCTTTAGAGTTGACAGAGGTATATTAGACAGAAATTTTACAACCTGACTTATGACTAAAGTGGCATCTTATGACAGTGCCACATTTAAAGTCTCTGAGCTCTTTGATAGATTTTATACTACTACTAATATTTGCCTATGCCGATTACATGGCAGTTTGCTTGATTTTATACACCTGTTTGGAATGGATGCAGCTAAAAACATGGGAACTCAATAATTAGGAAGAGTCTCTACATACTTTTGGTCATACAGTCTTTCCATAAACACTCTAAATTTTACATATTCCAAAAGGAATCCCAGCCATAACAGTGTGAGACAGAAAGAGAGGGAAAGACATACATAGTAATGCAAGCCAGAGCACTGAGTAGAGGGGGGCAGGCATAAATGGAAATACCCATTGAACTTCAAACAGCTGGAGAAGTATGTATGTCAGATGAGGCAGGTCATTAAAATATATAGTACAACTAGAACCCATCTAGAGACACGGACACATTTGTTTTATCTTGTCGATGCCTTTTTCTAAATTCACCTTACATGATGTTGATATAATCCAGTTAAGGGCTCAGTCAGACGGGCGTTTTAACATGCGATTATCCGCTTGTAAAAAAAATTGCGCTGTGCGCGTAAAACAGGCATGTGACCACGCCCATTGCCAATCATATGTTCTATCTTTTGTAGGTGTGAATTTTATGCGCATGTAAAAATCTGACATGTGACCGCTGCCATTGAAAAGCCTTGGTTCTATATAGATGCGGATAACAAAGGCATGTAACATGTGCACATAAAAACGCCCATCTGACTGAGCCCTTAAGGGGTATTCTCAACATAGAAAGGGATTAATTATAATAGGAGAAGAAATCACTTTCTCATCAGTGGGGGTTGGAAAATTTGGAAGGGTCTGAGAGTTTTTCCATGTACAATGATTATCTTGGCCACCCTCTTATTCATTGATGACTTATCTTCTGGATAGGCCATCAGTAGTTTATGGACAGAGCTCTGCCACTTGGGACCCCTGTCCCACAGCTGATTGTCCATCTCACTGTCATTGTAGTGGGACAGCCATTGTCATTAGTCAACAGCCTAGGAAGTGCAGGCACAATTTTCACTGCTACTCAACTTCCTGCTTCTCTGCAGGTCAGGATATCACATGCAGTCCTACCCAGGAGAGGAGCAAGAAGTGCTGGAGAAGCGCAGCCCTCCCATTGATTTGAATAGGAGTGAAATCTGTGCCTGCACTTCCTGCACTGATGGCTAATGACAATGGCTGACCCGCTACAATGACAGTGAAAGGGACAATCTCCCTCTGATTTCAATGGGAGCCAAGCCGGCAATCGCACTGCCTCGCCCATCCATGGATGACAATGTCCAGCCTGTTGCACTGGACTGCAGGCTGAACATTCAGCTGATGGATGGAGGTCCTGAGCAAAGGACCCCGCCGTCTATCAACTACTGGTGACCTATCCAGAGGATAGTTCATTGTGAAAAATAAGGGCAGACAACCACTATAAGTGAGCTTATACCATAGTGGACAAATGACCTATGGAAGCATTAAAAAAAACAAGTGAGTTCAGTGACTTTTTAATACTCTACTTATTGATTGTGGAAAAGAAGCTATGGTTTAAAGAAAAAAAAAATCTGTTAGTGAGCATAAAGGGGTTCATAAAGCAATTTAGAATACAGCTGGAGTTCCTTGGTTACACAAAAGAACCTGCAATGTTCTATTGTATTGCGACTCATTGCCAACCACTGTTATCAATTTTTTTTTTTGTTCTAAAAACCATCTGCTACACCCTCTCTCTCTTCCATTCAGGGGAGCATATGAGTGGTCTGGGGTCCTTGGGAGTCATAGTCATGAGCCCATTATCAACAATCAGATCTTAAAAAAAAATTGTAAAATGGCATACATACATCTTTTAATATAAAAAAAGGCTACAAGTTTTTTCTTGCACCACACTTTTATCCCGTTGCGTCCCCTTTGGTGGCTGATTTTGGTGGCAATAGATTTGTTACATCCTCACCCCCGCCGTAAAATCATAAAATTTGAGTGTGATACAATGAGTGACCGTCAGGCCGGGTCAAAGTTCCTAGGTTACGTCTAGCAGCGCGGTTGTGCTTCAGCCAGCTGCACCGCTAACGAGAGGCAAGTGATGCTAAGCGGCGTTCATATCAAGTACTGGCCAGGTTGACTGTTGCCATGTCCCCAAAATGTGGAAGACCAAGTTGTGGATGGTGAACAGTTCAAGGCGTATGCTCAGATGGAAGTTGGTACACTGAAAATGTAGTTTATCCTTAAAGGGGTTGTCCCGCGAAAGCAAGTGGGGTTATACACTTCTGTATGGCCATATTAATGCACTTTGTAATATACATCGTGCATTAAATATGAGCCATACAGAAGTTATTCACTTACCTGCTCCGTTGCTGGCGTCCCCGTCTCCATGGAGCCGTCTAATTTCAGCGTCTAATCGCCCGATTAGACACGCTTGCGCAGTCCGGTCTTCTCCCTTCTGAATGGGGCCGCTCGTGCCAGAGAGCTGCTCCTCGTAGCTCCACCCCGTCACGTGTGCCGATTCCAGCCAATCAGGAGGCTGGAATCGGCAATGGAACGAACAGAGCCCACGGTGCACCATGGGAGAAGACCTGCGGTCCACCGTGGGTGAAGATCCCGGCGGCCATCTTAGCAAGGTAAGTAAGAAGTCACCGGAGCGCGGTGATTCGGGTAAGTACTATCTGTTTTTTTTTTCTTACCCCTGCATCGGGTTTGTCTCGCGCCGAACGGGGGGGCTATTGATAAAAAAAGAAACCCGTTTCGGCGCGGGACAACCCCTTTAAGTCTTTGCCAATTAAAATAATCAGTTCTTAAAACAGTTACAACCATTCTTCCAAACATTTTATGTCTGCATAGCAAACATTGGGTCACTCTAGTAATTGTAATAATATAGTAATGTACTGCAGCTGAAATGCTTTTACACTCTAAGTCAGAGTCATGTGAGTCAGGTGACCATGTCCCTGGTGATTATGCGGTTATCTCTGCTCCCAGTTGTGCTGGATACAACTTATTACATGCCTCTTAGACTATGTTCACCCATAAAGATGCTATCAAATATGCAGGGATAAATAGTATACCATGCAGCACTACTTTCGCCTATAAATGATCAATACCATAATGGGGTCCATCTGAACCGTTGGTGTCCATCACGTGACAGAACCAACATTGCTATAATTTGTATTCTTCTATTCCTCTGACGGAACAAGAACAATATATTTTCTCCTTAGGGAGAGCACCTAGAAGGTTAGTGAGGAGACTTATAAGGCCATTCAGGCTCCTCTGGGTAATAATAATATTACCCAGAGGAGCATGACTGGCCTCATTAGTCTCCTCATTCACTCACCTTCTAGGAGAGTGAATCTTGCTCTTCCTAAGGAGAAAAGAAAGCGTTCCTGACTCACGTCATAGGCCTCTTGCTAGCCCAGACAGAAACCTGCTGCACACTGATGAGGGGCAAACACCCCGAAACAGCTGTCTGTGTATGGATTCTGGCTTAGCTTTCAATTCCCAGTCATTGTTACAAGGCTTGTATCAAGTCTAACATTGACTTGCAGGAATACTGCCTTCCAATAGGTGGCACTGCAGAGGTATTGTTCCATCTCCCTTATTTGTGATGGAACAGAAATGGAGATGCAAATGCAAACCTACCTTACCTCCACTGCTCAGTGACTCCCCACTCCCTTTCCCATCTTGGGCAGCAGATGATGCAGAGCCAGTACGGAACAGAATAGCAGAGCAGGCAGATAATAATTACAGCACTACATTACAAATTAAAATAGGGAGGCATTTAGGGAACTGCAAATAATGGCACTGCTTGAAAGATGGCAGGGGAATCATGGGAGCTGTAGTTCTTCACACTGGTAAACCCATCCACAGCAAGCTCTGGCCCCACAGCCTTACGGAAGGCTATGAACTATGGCGGCATCATCTTGTGAACATTCGCACACAAGTACTCTACTTTTCTGTTTTTTATAAGCTAGGAAAACCTTTTTAACACTTCCATATTTGTACATCCTGAAGCACTCCAATCTACTACTCAACAGTTTGTAAGTTTTCAT
>NC_089845.1:28160788-28210788 GCF_035609145.1 Eleutherodactylus coqui | reverse complement strand
TCTATTAGAACCAATGCTTTCCTATGAAAGTGTTCACATGTACGCTTGGTAGAGGCGCAAAACACTCGCACCTGCCAAAGATAGGACATGCTAGTGTAACTCACATCTAAAGGTCCGCAGTGCATGCAAAGATAGGACCTGTTGTATCTTTGGACCATGCTTTCCATAGATTGCTATGGGAGCTGGAAAACATGCACCATGCACCTCCAATCGTGAACGGGCTACTTCAAATATCTGGAATTCGCCCAATCATGCGATTTTTTTTTTTCCACACGCAAGAAGGCAATCTTTTTGCCCGCCTATTCATGAATGGAAAAAACGCTCGTCTGACCAAGGCCAAATTTTGAAAAGAAATTCTTACTTTGCAGCATTTTCTGCACACCGGCTTAAAACGTATAAGAAAATTATGAGTGTATACATATATACTGTGTAAAAGTTTTACACAGGTGTGAAAAAAAGTGCTGCAAAGTAAGAATTTTGACTCATTTTATTTCTGCAGCAGTTCAACGACCCCTAACATCCAGTCAATGTCATTAAGAACTATCTTCACCATAAGGTTCAATGTCCACGGGTGAACTTCAATTGCAGAATCCGTGCAGGAGAGCCACAGTTCAAGCCGCCCATAGGGAACCATGGGCATGTGCACTTACATTTTGACATGCAGATTTCTTTTCTGGATTCGACATGTGGCAAAACAAATTGTAGCATGCTCCATTTCAGTGTGGTTCCCGCACAGACAGCTTCCATTGAAGTCAATGGAAGCTGTCCCATTCACAGGAAAACAGGAGTTTAAAAAAAAATGTACTGCACTTGTGCACCGGCACCCCGGCAAGTGCGTCCGCACAAATCTGCAGTACAGACCCAGACAAGTACGCAAGGGGGCCAGCCACGGGCAGGGTTGAAGTCTGCTGTGGGCTCCTAAAGCCATTAACCTTAAAGAACAGGGGTCCTGGAAGTGATGATATGACCCCCAAAGAGCCCTGATCTCAATATCATGAAATCTGTCTGGGATTACATGAGAGACAAAAAGTTGTGAGCAAGCCTATGTCCACAGAAGATCCGTGATTAGTTCTCGAGGATGTATGGAACAACCTCCTGCTCAAGTTCCTTCCTTGATCATATCAAATAGCACTTGTAGGCTGAGTTTCCATGGTGCCTTAACCGCATGCATCAAATACCTCGTTCATCCATGGCAGCCAATGGCCGTAAGACTTTCTGGTGGAAGAGAAGTGATACCGGAGCGTGGCAACCAAGACAAGTACTATGAATGGACTCGTAGCACATATGGTCTGAAAGAGGCTTCAGTAAGCTGGGCTGAAATGTTGCATTTGAGTGAATAGAGGGTTCACTTCATTTCTCATCTATGTTATTTGGGGCTGCATTTCTTTATTTTTACATTTTAATGAAGTATTATTTTATATGTTTTTAATGTTTCTTTCATTTACTATAACCTTAATAATAATGCAAACTGTTATTCAGTGGCGGCGCCTTGGTAAATCCCTACTGTAAGGTATAGTAATGGTTTTAATTCTTTCGTTAAAAATATAATAAACATGAAAATGGTTTAATATCAGGAGTTGGCAAAATTGTGCATCCCGGTCTTCTACATTTGCAATCTATTTCTATTCTATTTCATTTTGCTATTTACACATTAAAATGGAAATCTTAAATGACTTAAATATGATGCTGAAATCAGAAACACGGAATTATATTTTAACTGCATACATAAATTTTATCTACAGACAAACATGCATCGAATGACTCTCCGTGGAGCTATTTTGGATTTATAATGTGCAATCCCCTGGTTTCCAAGTATAAATAAATGTTGTGTAGCCGGTGGGGTGTTAGGCAACTGAGAAGTGTAACATTTAATATAGACACTAAATCTTGCTTTTTACTTCTGATCCATGTGTGTTGTTTTTGTAGATCTCCGTCTGCAAATTATTGGCCACTAAACATGAAATATGAGCATTTAAAAGCATTAATCTGTAGAACTGTGGTAAAGACAAATGGCTATCTGACCAAATCTAAATATGTCATTGCAATATAAAGGTTTTTTTAGGTTAGTAAGTAAAATAATTATGCACTTTTGCATTTGACTATGGCCATCTGACCATACTTGTCTCTTCTCAGAACACTGGTGATTGGATGCATGCATGTATTTCTATTTGGTTTCCCTCCTGCATGTATTTATGTGCATAGACCCCAGAGGACTCCCTCCTACTTCCCCTACCTCCCCCCCAGACCCACAGGACATGTTAAAATAGTAGCTCTTCTTTCCGACACCACTTCGCAGAGGACTTATCACTTGGGCCTAGTACAAACACTTGTTATGTCAGACCCAGAAGAGACAATATCTAGTCATACCACTCTAACAAAACTATTGCGCCTTACAAAAACTACCTCGGTCGCAAAAAGTCTACACCATAAGCATCCATGACATGCCTATCGGTATTGCAAAAGGAGATAAAAACAGGTACAAATATCATGGCATACATACTCTGAAGAGGTCTGTGCTAAGGTAAGGCTGGTCATTCTGTTACGTTCATGCAGGCGTGTGAACGGTAACCTACTCAAACGTAATATATTCAACCTGAAGGGAAGAATATATACTCAGGACCGGACACAGAGATCACCAAACATTGGTAAAACAATGAGGGAAGTCAGACCCTACATCACAGTAAGTGGCCTAGCACTTACCAATGTACTAATATAAAAAGGCAGGTAGAAATACCAATGAATATGAGGTAATGGTTAATATTTTGGCCAATATATACAAGCTCACAATCCCACATCCAAAGTCTTCATTATCTTCTGAGTCCCTACACTAGTATAAATAAAAAAAACACAGAAAAAAGGGAATCCTGCATAAAAGTTGGCCAACCGTCCCAATGATGGCCCACAAAGGACTTGCCCTAGATGGAAATTGGGAAAAGGGCAGGTAATACCAGATGGGGAACTACAGACATAACACAAACTACAGACATAGTTTACACCAGACATCTACACACCTACAGATAGAAGGAAAACCAAACACAACATGGTTCATACTAGGTGTCTGCACACCTAAAGACAGAGGAAACAGCAAACAAAACATCATGCATGCATACAATCACCAGCCATCTGAGAGGAGATGAAGAGACAGATATAATGACCAACACTCTCTAGCAAGAGGGGCTGGTAATTATATGCAGAGACCCATGGTGATTGGCTGGCTGGAGCTATCCAGATAATCGATCAGCCAAATGAACCCACACCTGCAGCAATGTGCTCCTGGAAGTACATAGTACTACAAACCCCAGGACCATGACGTGACAAATATGAAGACACTAACTGTCTAATAGTCTTGACTATTTGTATAGTATAGTATTATTTTAAGATGATTTGTGCTCAAAAATAGAGAATATCGTATTGGCGACAAATAGTCTTAAAGGCCATGTCCACCTTTGCTACTATTATATTACTGGATCCATTCATGCAAAATATACAATAAAAAACAATGTTGCAAATAGTCCTCATTAAAACTATCCAACTTTTTTTTATGTCTAAAGCTTATATATGTACCTAAAGAGTGGGACTGCACACTAGAAACATGGGCAATAGGAGGTGCAGAGATATAGACATGAGAAAAACTAAGTACACCCACTTAGAATTCTATGGTTTTACATGTTAAAATCCCCGCCTGCTGAAAGAGCTGCTTTTGATTGGCATAGGCGCTGAGCCAATCACAGGCAGCTCTCGCCTGTCATTCATTCAGCGAGAGCTGTCTGTGATTGGCTGAGATGCTTCTATATTTGGCAGAAGGGCTTTTATATTTAAAGCTCTTCCCTGAAAAGCAATTAAGGGGTGCCAGCAGACCATTGCCTTCAATGGAGTCGCCGGCAGCAGCTGCAGTATGCACCTGCATGCATGCATGTTTTTACATGCATACGCTCATGTGAAGCCACCCTCAGAACTAACTCAATTGTAGTTCTAGAGGCATGAACAAAGTTCCGTCAGTAAGACGTAAGGGACTAATAGAAGAAACTATGACTGCAGTGTCAAACTAAACAAACAGGCAGACAGTAGATACCTACATAGTAGCTTAAGACTAGAGATGAGCGAACGTACTCGGATAAGCACTACTCGTCCGAGTAATGTGCCTTATCCGAGTACCGCTGTACTCGTCTTGAAAGATTCGGGGCGCTCCGCTGCTGACAGGTGAGTCGCAGCGGGGAGCGGGGCAGAGCGGGCGGGAGAGAAGGAGAGAAAGATCTCCCCTCCATTCCTCCCCGCTCTCCCCTGCAGCTCCCCGCTCCGCAGCGCGTCCCGAATCTTTGAGCACGAACACAGCGGTACTCGGATAAAGCACATTACTCGGACGAGTAGTGCTTATCCGAGTACGTTCGCTCATCTCTACTTAAGACACAAAATAGAGTAGTGGAAGACTTTTAATCAAAATTTGTTATTTTATTGGATCAAATTCAATTTAATTGAACTAATAAAAAATGTTTATAAAAGGTGGAAGTATCTTATTCCAGGAAATTGCTGAAACAGGTATAATGTGTGACCAAGGTTGGACCAGGGGCGTAACTATAAAGGATGCAGGTGATGCTGTTGCTCCTGGGCCCAGGAGCCTTAGGGGGCCCATAAGGCCTCTCTTCTCCCTATAGGGAGCCCAGTACTATGAATAAAGCATTATAGTTGGGGGCCCTATTACAGGTTTTGCATTGGGGCTCACACAGATGAAAGTGAACCTATTTGTAAAAGAGAATACTGTCATCTTATGTTTTGTCAAGCGTCACAGGAGGACAGACAGTACTGGAAGCCAGACATACAGCCATGAACTGATCATCTCTACGGCTGCATTCTGAAGGGGTTGTCCATAATGATATTTCTCCTATTGCTAAATGATTCTCTGCTTTCCATGTTCATACCTAAGAAAAAATGGTTGTTATCATATCAAATATTGCTCATTTTATATACCAAACTCTATAACCATAGTGTTTACCACTAGAGATGAGCGAACACCAAAATGTTCGGGTGTTCGTTATCCGGAACGAACTTCCCGCGATGTCCGGGTGTTCGTTTCGAATAACGAACCCCATTGAAGTCAATGGGCGACCCGAACATTTTTGTATTTCGCCGATGCTCGCTAAGGTTTTCATGTGTGAAAATCTGGCCAATTCAAGAAAGTGATGGGAATGACACAGTGACGGATAGGGCAGGCGAGGGGCTACATGGTGGGCTGCATCTCAAGTTCACAGGTCCCACTATTAAGCCACAATAGCGGCAAGAGTGCCCCCCCCCCACTGTCAGCATAAAGATCGTTCTCCTCTGCCACAGCTGTAACAGCTGTAGCAGAGAAGAACGATGTTTGCCCATTGAATTCAATGGAGCGGCAATACAGCAGGTTCCACTGAATGCAATGGGCTGCCCGCGATCGCAGGATGAATGGTCGGAAAGGGGTTAAATATATAACCCCTTTCCTGCAATTCATCCAGAAATGTGTTACACTAAAAATATATACCGGCGTATAAGGCGACCGGGCGTATAAGACGACCCCCCAACTGTCACCTTATACGCCGGTAATACAGTGGAGCAAAGAATAAAAAGCATTACTTACGTTTTTAGATGATCTGCGGCGCTCCTGCAGGCTGTCACTCCCTCCTAATCCACGGCAGACAAGCTTTCTCTATGAAAGGCTTTAAATCCCTGCCTCCAGAAAGACACGTGCCTTCAGCCAATCACAGCCAATGACAATGATGTCATTGAATGGCTGTGATTGGCTGTGCTTCTGGAGGCAGGGATTTAAAGCCTTTCGTGGAGAAAGGAATACTTTGCCGTGGATTAGGAGGGAGTGACAGCCTGCAGGAGCGCCGCAGATCATCTAAAAACGTAAGTAATGATTTTTATTCTTTGCTCCACTGTATTACCGGCGTATAAGGTGACAGTTGGGGGGTCGTCTTATACGCCCGGTCGCCTTATACGCCGGTATATATTTTTAGTGTAACACATTTCTGGATGAATTGCAGGAAAGGGGTTATATATTTAACCCCTTTCCGACCATTCATCCTGCGATCGCCGGCAGCCCATTGCATTTAGTGGAACATGCTGTATTGCCGCTCCATTGAATTCAATGGGCAAACATCGTTCTTCTCTGCTACAGCTGTTACAGCTGTGGCAGAGAAGAATGATTTGTCTTCTATATGTTCTCAATGGGGTCAGCGCTGCTGCCGCTGGCCCCATTGAGCGCATATAGAATGCATCCATAGCGAACCGCGGGAGGGGCAGACTTTTATATCAGGCGGACACCTTATCTCCCCAGCCACTCACAGCAGGGGGGTGGTATAGGGCTTAAACGTTGCAGGGGGAAGTTGTAATGCCTTCCCTGTCTTTATATTGGCCAAAAAAAAGCGCTAACGTCTCAGGGAAGAAAGTTAAAGTAACCCGGACACCGCATGGTGTTCGTTACGGATAACGAACATACCGAACACCCTAATATTCGCACGAATATCAAGCTCGGACTAACACGTTCGCTCATCTCTGTTTACCACCAAAAAATGAAAAAAAAAATTGAAGCATGACTTATAAGCTTATAAGTCAACAAACTCCCCATCTATTGGAAACTAATAATTTTTAGTAGCATATTCTTAAATAGTCACTAACTTCTCAAGCAGCTTATGTGACAGTCAATGTGATAACTAGCAAAAGTGCAAATCACTTTATTTCCTAGGAATCTCCCTTTGTTCTAGTTTATTGTACATCTCTTGTGTTTTACGGGAGTATGTTATATCTGTGCAGAGCTAGATCTAGGTTTATGTGGGCCCTTGGGCACTAGAGCCTCAATTGACTCCTTTTGGTGCCTCGCAAAACATGCAGCAATAAAACTACAACAGTGAGCTCCATTTTTTTACAACATTTGCCAAGCAGTTAAAATACCATGTTAATGAAATTATATGGTTTGTTATGATTATTGAAATACTATATACAGTATGTGGATATTAGAAATTATTAAAGTTGCTTCATGATTGGATGAACGGTCTTGCCACCTGAAGCCTAAAAAATGGTTCCACCTTTGGCCTATAAAAATGCCCTCAGATGCTCCTTGTGTGTAGTGGATCTTTTTATTTGCTTGTGTAGAGCTTGTCGCCAGACATTATCCTAGGGTGTGATCAGAGAGATTTTGTCCTATTAACAGAGTTAAAGAGAGAGGACACATTACTGGAATGTGAGAAGTTGTTTGGTTGTATCAATGAATTGCCTACCACGTGGGCCATTCTGACCACACTGTTAGGAGGTGTCGGAACCAGTGGATGCATGTAGAGAGACTTGGATAAAGACACCCTAGAAAGACCACCAGTAGAGAGGCTCATCTATCATCTGACAAGCATGAGCAGCTCCAAATGTTTCACTATCCATCATTCAGAGACAGGTGGTGCCATCGCTACAGGCCCCTGTGTCTATAAGAGCAATTTACAGATGCTTGGCTGAAGAACATTTGGTCTCATAACATCCATTATGTGTGTACTGCTGTTGACACCCATCCACCGTCACCTCCGTTTGCAGTGGTGTCATGAACAACAAAACTAGACTGCTACAGAGTGGAACCATGTTGTCTTCAGTGACAAATCCAGGTTTTGTTTCGGCACTGATGACAGCTGTGTTCATGTCTGGAGACCTCGGGTGAACTTCTCAATCCTGCCTTTGCTGTGAAGCGGCACACTGCCCCCCTGCAGGTGTGATGGTCTGGAAAACCATCACGTATCGAAGTCGGTCACCCCTAGTGGTGGTACGAAGGACAATGACAGCTCAGTGATATGTTCAGGACATTTTGCAGCCACATTTTTTGCCTCTCATGGGGGCTCCCAAGAGGCATTTTCCAGCAGGGAAATGCTTGGCCGTGCACACCAAGGGTGTCACAGGAATGCCTCCATAGCATTGCTACACTTTTCTGCCCTGTCACTAGATTTATTGGCAATGAAACATGTATGGAACCATCTGGGTTGCCAAGTTCGACAGCCTAGAAGTTTGCACGATTTAAAGGCTCAGTTACAGCAAATGTAGACTAATTTGCCGCAGGATGCCATATGTAACCTGTATGCCTCCATCCCTGCCCGTATCACATGCTGCATTCACACTAGAGGCAGCCCAACAGGGTACTAGAGCCTTCCTTCAAGTGTTATGTTTTCCACAATAAATGATCCTTTCGCTCTGATATTCTAATTACTTAATTATATCAATGCTCCAATCACACATATAAAGTTTCATTGGATTCGGGCATCTCCTTCTAGGGAAGGGATTTCTTTTACAAGTATATTTGATAAAAAAACACCTTTCATATTTTTCCACATGAAAAAATATAAAAATGCATTATAGTAATATTTTTGTGGTTATCTTAACCCTTTCCAATCCAATTTGTATCCTGGTTTTCCTAGGGGGCTTACTCTTTTTCTGCAGTTACACAACAGCGCTATTTGCTGGCTAGAGCCAGTACTGCATGAGGTGACACATTGGATAGGCTGCGACAGCAGAGAGGCTGGCAATATACAGTAAGAGAACCCCGACGGACGTCTACCAACAACGGAGCTGTACAGCCTTAAATCATAATGTCTTCAGAGGTCAGACAGCGGATTGCAAAGGGTTAGTCAATAAAAATGTTTAGGCTATCTTCACACCTACGCTCAGGTGTCCTATTTTCCTGCTCCATTATGGGAGCAGGGGAATCCCCTGGCCGAATGGAACGGTCTTATGGCGGAACCAAAAGACGCCAAATGGAACCCATTGTTTGGCATTTTACCAGATGAAAAAGTCCTTCCTGAAACACCTTTCTCTTTCGGCATTGTGTGCCAGATCTGCAATGGAACCTCAAAGCGGAGGTTCCTAACGCAGATGTGAACATAAATGGTATATAGTCTGAAATTAATTTGTAGCCTGAACTTACAGTGATAAAGCTAGTGGACATAATAGTCACACATATTCATATTTCTTGTCATATGTCATTAAGAGGTCAGACTATAAGCATCCCATTAGTAGAGATAACTAACACTCTGCATGTTGCTGATTTACATTTTAAATGCTGTCAGTAGAGAGAAAATTGCATGTCTGACACTGAATATTACCTATTAGGGAGCAAATTACACAAGTCAAGAGACATGCTTTATGACTAAATGCAAACATTTAATGTAGTAGGAAATTTCCACTTGCACATAAATTATGATTGTGTTTGTAACATTGCATATCATTAGTAATATAAAATGGAACTTATGTGAAAACAGAAAATAATTTCAATATTTCATAACAGGTAGCGATGGCGGCAGCCAAGTTTTTATGAGCTCGTATTTTTCCTTAATCTCTCTTGCATTTTCTCCCACCTGCCTGACTATTGCTTTCTTTACACGTGTAATTTTCTACTTGCATATAACTGATTTCCTTTCTTGGTAACATTTAACTGTGTTTTTTAAGATTTCTTCAGTTTAGTAATGCCCTCCTGTTACCAGCATACCACATTTGGGAGGATTTTGCTATAAACAAATAATATTGTACTTTTTTACACCTGTGATTTTCAACATTTTTTAATTATTTCAGATGGAAAATTTGATATGCCTTTCAAAATAAATGTAAATATGTACAATTATAACTACTTCCGGTATTAATATAATTGCATTCTTTTTTGCATTTTGTTTCCTTAACACTGAAAAAGCCAAAAAATGCAATACCTGAAAAGCTGCAGAGCAGACGCAATCGCCACAGAGTGGGCACATTCACCACCGGCGCAATCAATGGCTTTGGCTGGCCTCTTTGGTATCGTTCACATGTGCGGGGTATGGTAGTTTGCAGTCGCTCCTCCCCAATCTGGGCTGGGTTGAGTGGGTGACTGCATAATAGTCTGCACTGAACAACTTGCTCCTCCGTATCATAGTCTGGCAGACTGCATCCTATTAGGGTATACGGTGATTGCGCCTGCCCTATGGCGAGTATGCCTACCTTATGGCGATTGTGCCTGCCCTATGGCGATTGCACCTGTGGCTAATGTCCCTACTCTGCAGCGACTGCAACAGGTCTGCAGCCTTTCAGGTATTGCATTTTTTTGGCTTTTTCAGTGAATGCCTTTGTTTTTGTTTTTCTCTCACCTCTGTAATTTTATTGTTGTTAAGAAAATTGTAGATCAATGTATCAGTTAATTATTCTTTTATTGGATTGTAGACTAGAAAGATATAGCATGATGCTAGTATAAGTAGTGAAGGGGTTAAACGAAACCTTTCTATAGCCATGCATGGTACTGGACAGACAGAGAGAAGATAAGACAGTCTCCCACGCACCCCCTTGCATTCCTTTTCACTGAATTCATAACAGTTTCATTGTATGTTATAGTTACACCTTAAAAGGTGTAACTTATGTTAATCATTTTAGTAGTACCCTATTATGTATTATTATTAATCTTGGAGGTATGTACTTTTCCTGTGATGTCATTTATGGTATGTAAACCACATACACCTTAGAATAAATTAGAAATCATCTGATACCGCAATAAGGCTGGTGTGATATGTATTTCTCCTGAGTCCAGACTTCTACACAAAATCTGGGATTGTCTTCTCTTTGATAAACACATAAACTCTCCCTACAATTGTTTCCTTAACACAGTGTATGGTGAAGGAAAGTGCTAAAATATTTATGCCATGGTCATACAGGTTTTTGCATACTCTGTTAAGGACTAACATGGAAATGATGGTATTTTTATTTCAAAACATTGACAACACTAAATCTAAAATGCAATATACAATTATATGAAACAAGTTTTTCAAATATATATGCATGGGTCCTTTAACACACATACTGATGCAATTAACAACATTAGCGCTGCATCGCATTAAAAAAAATAAATTATATATATATACATATCAGCAGCCCAAATTAATATTCATCATTCAGCAGGTATTTACTCATGTTGCCATTGGCTTTGCAGTCTCCAGTGAAGCAATAGCAAAGCTAAAAGAAAAGCTCAGCTTCACTTTATGAACAGATTTTGCGCTGTTTTATTCTTAAACGTGGAAAATTATTTCAATAAAACGATTCCATTATGAGTTTAATGACTTTATTAGTAGAATTCTACTAAAATATTAATAAAATTGCTTTAGAGAATAATACTTACTGACTAGAACCAGAAGGTACCTTCCTGTTTTTTAATCACTGCTTGAGTGACTATGCACATGATCACTGGGATATCCTTACCATTCTGTATGCCCTGCGGGGCTCTCTTTACCTGCTGTAACACTGATGTTCCATATGTGCATATGACTGCTGCAGCCAATCAGTGGCTTTAGTGGTCCCAAGCCATATACCACCTAGACCTTGGCTGCAGCAGTCATGTGTCACCAATGTAGCATGTAAACAGAATCCAGTGGACAGGATGGCAGTCATAATGCTGGAGTGGACAGGGTCAGGAACTGACAATTGTAACTTCTTTTATATCATTTCCTGCAGCTAAAAAAATCATACCGAAAGTTAGGCTCACTGCACATAGCCAGATTTAAATTGCAGAATCTAGAGTGGGTGCCTGCCTCCAGATTCCCCAACAAATACCTTCCATAGTATCCTATGGAAAAGCGTTTTTTCCTGAACACAGCAGAAACAATTTGTGATTTTCCGCTCGCGGAGGAAAAATCGCAGCATGCTCTATTTTACTGAGGATTCCACATGAGTGGCTCCCATTGAAGTCATCCATCCCTTGGCCCTTCTGCAATGATGTTGTGGAAAGGTCGCGGGTACCCACGTCAACGCCTATCAACGAAGCGGCAAAAGCAGAGATTTAAGAAAAAACTATAAGGGCTATGTGTGCAAAAAAAAGACCTGCACAGATGTGCAAAATGCACCTGACCGTAGCTCTGTGCCTATTGCTTTTAATGGGGCTGGCGCTGCAGCCGCCCTTAATGAAAGCAATGGGATGCATGCAACCCCCGTAGTGATTTCCGCCCTTCCCTGAAAGTCATCCCTAGCTGCTGTAAAAAAATGAAAAAGAAAATTACCTCTCCGCCACTGTCAGGGCTTCGGCGTGTCTTCTCCCTCTCTCCCCGGCATTACTCTGAAGCACTTTCTGCTGCCCAGGGATTTAAAAATCCCCGCCTCCTGAAAGTGCTGGGACTGATTGGCTGAGCACTCATCCAATCACAGGCAGCGCTCAGCCATTCATTGAAGCATGCATTTGCTCTTTATTGCTAGTTTGCTGGTCTTCAGAATATTTTGTTGGGTGGGCTCCTCATACTTCAGTCTGACAATATTCACAAAGCTACTGTAATATAATTTAGGCAATCAGCTTCTCCCAACATTGTTTCATTGTGCATGTCAACTTCATTTTATAATATAGAAGAATTGTTACAAACACATTTCCCATCAAAGAAATTAATTGAAACATATATTAGGAATATGCATCATTGTACGGATTACTTGTTTCCTGCCAACATATTCTGAAGTGCTGTACAGAGATCACAATCATTCACATCGCCTTGTCTCTGGCGGGGGTTGACAGTCTAATTTTCTTATTAGATACAAAAAAAGCAATTTCTAAGAATTAACCTATCAGTGTTTTTTTTAGCGGAAACCGGCACAAACATGGGAGGAATATAACTCTCTAAGCAGATGTTGCTATTGGTCAGATTTGGCAACGCTTTATATTCCCTCATTTCCATCATGCCATCTATGTTCTCCAACACAAACATTAGGCACACTTCTGTAGTCCAAATAAACAATGTATCAACCGTGCCTCTAGCGAAAACCACGGATTGAATTTGTATCAAGATTGGTTTTTTTTATTTTCCTGATATTTAGCCACTTGTCCAATCATTTTTTTCTAAGTCAACAAGAGACAAATCTATTTCTCACTGGTTACACAAATTAAATGCAGGGTTGACATAAATGTAACCGGCAGCTTTTGTGGGATTCTTGTTAGAGTACACATTATTTTGAAATACTGCTTTCTTTCACAAAAATATTTTATTATGCTTGTAATGTCTTAAAATTAGAGCTGCAGATTTTCCCTGTAAATTCAGCTGATAGGTTTTTGGCGCACCATACCATTTTAGAGAGAAAATAGAGAAAACACATAGCTTTTGTACAAAGTATTGTTATAATAAAGTACTTATCAGCCGGTCCCATTGGTAACATTGAACAGAAAGGAATCTAGAGCAATGTTTTCATATATCAAATGATGAAGAGACAATACAGCAATGAAACTGAAAGCAGCGGTAAACACAGATCAAATTGCAGATTATCAGTCTCTTGGTAAATGCAAAAAAAGCAAATAAATGTATCTAAAAAATAGACAATCTGGTACATAGAAAAGAAGGGGCTGCTTGGTAAAGTTCAAAATGCACCCCCATTGAGCTGCCAGATTTTGCTGCCCAGGACAGAAAGGCCTGGTGCTTGTTACTTCATCCATTTGCCTTTCCATGACTTTTTGGAAAATTCCCCAACCCTTTGTTTGCTAACTATACCTAAAAATACCGTCCATTTGGAAAATGAGTTCTCACCCCCAGGATTGAAACCAAACAAGCTTAGGTCCCTCCTTACCAAAAGCCCCATAGCAGCTGCCTGGTCTGTCTATATGGAAATAGATAATGTGTTGCTGGTTTGATCAGGTAACTCCCAAACAAGGTACAGCACTTCTCCATGAGGAAGAGACCATTGTTCAAGTCTCGATACACGTTGGCGGTTTTTGAACTTTTGTTAGCTTATGTAGTGAGGCTAGGAGACATTACCCCCAGCCCGCTACCGGCTAGAGTGGCTGCAGCTCACACTTGTGCTCTGTGCTTTCTCTGTATGGCTGATTAGTGAGTGTTTTAACATTGATACATTGTTGCATTTTACTTTTATTGCTACTTTTTTCTTCTATTTTTTAACATTGCTATATTGCCTTTCTGTACTCCATCCTGCTGCATCCCACATGCCCCTCTCCTTGGTTGTACTTATATAGGCACATTCATCAAGTTTGTATATTATTGTATCTCATTTATTCTGGTAGGCTGGGGTAGTGGCCCACTTACGGTTGTAGCTACTTGCTATATACACCTGGCGCAGGGTTATACACACATATTCACAGTACAGTACATTGTTTTCTTATACTGTAGATCTCATACTGTTTCATAACGTTTTTTTTTTGTACCTTACAGATGTTGCGACACTAGTGCAGAAGTTTGCGGCACTCTACGCCATTGATGTAGCATGCCTATTTGTATTAGAATGGCAGCATTATGCAGATAGCCCAAAGTCACATAGTGGGCTATTTTACATCTGAGATAGCACTAGTGTGTCTGAAACTCTTTGTATTCTTTACATTTTATATTTGCCCCAGAGAAAAAATGTATAATAATAGAATATACAGACATGTCCTCCCTTAACTTGGCGTGAGATGAAAAAAAAATCTGTCCAACAAATGCCTTTGACAGACACCATCCATCAGGCATCCGTCACCTTAGGCTCCCGTGTTAAAAAAAAGTATATATTTAATGTATATATATTTTTTAATAGACAACTGATGGATGCCTCTGACAGATGCAATGCACGGGCTATCCATCACCCATCTGTATATTAAATGCCTGAAAAGTGCTTTGGAAAAAAAAAAGCTTAGAAAAGCTTTACACGTCGAGTGTACTGGCCATTTAGCCATTGAATCCTTTGTTTCAAGTCAAAGTTATCCTGTGATCAGTATTCCAGACACAATCTGCTTAGTATTTTTGGTTATGAAGTCTCAGTGGTGTAATGTTTAGTGTTAAGTGTTGTGAGTACATCTCAAACTGGTTCTCGGACTTTGTCTTTTAGTGGGGTCACCCTTTTCGGGTGGGTACTCTGCTTGTGGGATTGGTCTGGCATGGCCAGTTCTGGTAAACTAGTTTACATATCTTGAATCCTCATTGCATTCTATGACATTCATCCTATTTAGTCTAGAAAGACCCAGATTCCCAGCCACTGATTTCACTCTGTCAAGAACTTGTCGTCACTGTCATGTTTACTAGTCGTAGCAGACGTGATATTTTAATATAAAATGTTCAGGCTATATGAAGTGTCAACCCATGACAATGATTGCCAATATCGATGACACAAATATTACTAACTATGGAAACAACACATTTAAACATTCAGTAACACCAAGTATATTTGAACAGGGCCCTGGCTGTTACCCCCATACAGATGAGCATCAGGTCTGATGTCTGGGACTTCCACTGTGCAGCAATGATTATAATGGAGCTGCGGACTTTGATACCGTACTTCATAGTCGCAGAGCTAAGGAAGCTACGCAAATAATGGCCACATGATGTTGCTGCTCAATCCATATGTGTGCCACTAAGTATGCCAGCTGTGATCATGATAATTTGGACACAAAGAATGATGGCAGACAAAGGAGTAGCAATAAGTACAATAAGCTTATGTTTATATATGTGTCACATAAAGACCGCTGAATTCAAAATTGCTGTTAAATATTACTGCCAGATATTGCATTGTACAATACTTCAACATATCATGACCAACTCTGGATATGCTAACTTTATTGGGACATTTTTATAAGGTTTAAAGGGGTTTTGTCATTAAAAAAAATTATCTAAACTTACCTATTCCTTCCCTGTCAGTCTCCCTATCCCATCTTCTCCTTGTTGAGCTTCTCCAGTGCCCCAGGTCAGCTCACTGCAGGCTGGGACCAGCTTGTTCTGAAGGCTGCTTTATCACAAATTCCTTCCTGCTGGATCAGTGATGGTCACATCCCTGTGTTGTAGCTTCACTGCCTAGGAAGGAATTGTAATCTATTTCAGAGATAGCTCGCATGAGCAATCTCTGAAGAAGATAGACAGTCCTCCTGCTGGCCTGTGAGCTGTGACATAACGTACATTGGAAGACTGCCAACCAAATGTACATAACTTCACAGGAGGGAGAAGAATCAAGAAGCTGGAGGTGAAGTGACCCCCTGGAATGCAGGAGACAGGGGAAGATAAGGGAGGTGAAGATCTTGTAAGTAGACTGATAGGGGAAGAATAGATAAGTAGAGCATTTTTCTTTTTTAGTGACAGAACCCCTTTAAAGCAACCCCCTGGTTTTGAGCCAGAATTCTGTCCCATGACCAGAGGGTTGTTGGTGTGATTTTACCATTACTTTATCTTCTGTGCCTAGTCCTTTGTTGTTCCACTGGTTCTGGTTCCATTTATTTGGCTGCCAAGATAGCCACTGCAATCGTTAAGCAACCAGAGCATCCATAGTGTATTGGTAGTGTTAGGTCTACCAATGCACTGTAGCTGCTCTGTGATTGGCCATCGCTGCTCACATGATCGGCACTGGCCAATCACAGAGCAGTTTATAGTGTCTATTAAATCATTAGAAAATAGCAGCAACCATCATGGCTGCCAAAAAATGGAAGCACTGCATCAGTGGAATGGTGGAGCCAGGAAGAGAAGCAAACTTACAGAAAAGATACTTCTCCACCCTCCAGTCACATAATAGAATTTTGTCCCCAAACTTTAATTCTAAAATAGAAATAAGTTTCCAACTGTGACGGGTATAAGTGAGCTAGTAACCAGCATTGTGTTTGATTTTGTGGATTTTAGGGATTATCATAAGGGTACATTTAAATGGATATTGCATATAATGCAAGTATCATCAATTGACATAGGAGAGCATCTGATTGGTATCCATGGTGGACTAATAACCTATATCCTTGTGTTCACCCTCCAGCCCAGAATACTTGTGGTGTCTGGGCTGCCAACACTTCTGTACTGTTATACGAATTCTGAGGACATAGTGATTTATCATCACACCTGACTTTACATCTATGGCAGCAAGGTTGGTGGGCCACCCAGTCTTGTTTCTATTAAATAGATCAGAGATAGACCGCCAGGTGAAGCCACTCCGGTACATGTCCAAAGCTGTGAGAATGAGTTGGCTGTTTATGGATACCTTTATGCACAATTTTAAAACATTTCCATAAGTCTTGTTCAGAGAAAGCTGGTGGTATTCAATCAATCAATATTTTTAAAAAATCAAACAATACATAGAAAAATTTTAAAAAAAATATATTTTTATTCTGGTCTATGAGACATGGCGTGGTATATACTGACTTTGCAAAATAAATGGGCAGCTCAACTACAATATTGCAAATAGCATTTTTAGACATTGAATACACAGTATGTTATGTTATCCAGCACCTGCAGCCCTATGTAACCCCACAGATAACACAGTGATGATACTCACAGTACATAAAATGTAGTAGATGTTCCCAGCAATCCCATGTAACACCACAGATAAAACAGTGATAACTCTCTCAGTACCGATAATGTAATAGATGTGACCTGCAGTCCCATGTAACCCCACAGATAAAACAGTGATAACTCTCTCAGTACCGATAATGTAATAGATGTGACCTGCAGTCCCATGTAACCCCACAGATAAAACAGTGATAACTCTCTCAGTACCGATAATGTAATAGATGTGACCTGCAGTCCCATGTAACACCACAGATAAAACAGTGATAACTCTCTCAGTACCGATAATGTAATAGATGTGACCTGCAGTCCCATGTAACACCACAGATAAAACAGTGATAACTCTCTCAGTACCGATAATGTAATAGATGTGACCTGCAGTCCTCTGTAACCCCACAGATAACACACAGTGATAACTCTCTGTGTACAGATAATATAGTAAATGTGACCTGCAGCCCTATGCAACTCGACAGATAACAATGCTAATGCTCACAGTACATAAAATGTAGTAGATGTTCCCAGCAGTCCCATGCAACACCATAAATAAGGCCACCTGCACACAAACGGGTAAGCCTGCAGCAGAAAGTAACCCTGTGCCTGGCTGGCGTCCACGTGTACCTGTCATTTTGTCTTTTCTCCTGTACTGCGGATGGTCAGGCACAGCTCACCTTCGGACATGTGCAGTACAGTTTTTTTTTTTTAAACTGCTGCTTTTCCCGCATCATCGCCTAGCGATGATGCAGAATCAGCGGTCTTTCCTCAATGTCAATTCCAGAAGGCCGGCGGATTGGACAGCTTCCATTGACTTCAATGAAAGCCATCTGCATGGAATCTGTGCGAATATAGAGCACGCTGTGATTTTTTTTCTGCGATCAGGAAATCCCAGTCGCTGTCTGATCATGTGAGCGGACATGCGGATGATCTACTGGTTGGAATTTGCGTGGAATGCCACGGATTGTCTGTGTGGGAGATGATCGTGGATTCCACAATTCAAACCCGGTCGTGTGTAGGCGGCCTAATACAGTGATAACTCTCTGGGTACAGACAATGTAGTAGATGTTGCCTAAAGTCTTAGGCCTCATGTCCACGGGGAAAATCAGGCCCGCTCCGGATTCTCCATGGAGAATCTGCAGCGGGTCCCTCCTGCCCCGCGGACATGAGCGCTGAAAATAAGAATAAATAAGAATTAACTTACCTCTCACACGCTCCGGATACTTCCTTTGCTGCGGCGCCATCTTCTCTGCGTCGCGGCTGGATCTTCTTTCTTCGGCCCGGTGGATGCGCAGGATGACGTCGGTGACGTGCCCCGCGCATGCGCCGTCCCGAAGCAAAATGATCCGGCCGCGACTGAGAGAAGATGGCGCCGCGGCGAAGAGAAGAACCGGAGCGTGTGAGTAAAATCTGATTTTTGTGTCCCACGGATCCGGACGGCTTCCATAGGCTTCAATAGAAGCCTGCGGGAGACCCGCACGAAAATGGAGCATGGTCCAGATTTTTTCATGCTCCATTTTTTTTAAAATCCCTTTATTTTTTATCTGCTGCGGATTTTAATTCTTATTTTGCCCGTGGACATCAGCCCTTAAGTAACTCCACATATTACGCAGGGTGATACCTCTCTGATTGCAGTAAATGTCGTACATGGTGCCTTGCAGTCCTGGGTAACCCCACAGATAACACACAGTGACAACCTTCTGGATACAGACAACAGTAATAGATATCTTCTGGATCTCTCTGCTGATCTTGCCTGAGCTTTATCTGTGCGCTGAGAGAAATCAGGCACAAGCAAGAACAGTGAGTGATGAGAGCAGACTGTACAGAAATATTGATGGTAATCACACACTGCTACAAACATGGTGCAAAGCAGAAATCCTCATCATTTCACAATCAGATCACATATTATTTGAACAACCTCCCCTGGCACCTCCAATATCACACATCCGTTACTTGGTGGCGCTGTAATGACACAAAAACATGTGTGGGCAGTTTTTCTGTGTGGGCAAGTCTCCACGTGGGCAATTCTCCTATGGGTATACATGGCGGTGCACTTTTTCTGTGGGTGTTTTTAATGGAACCGGTTTTGTCACATATCTTATTAAAAATTGCATATATATAAGACTTCTGTCATTGGCATTAAGGTTACTGAAATATATGTTTACCCAGCAACAGGTCTGTAAAGTTTAACCAGGGGAAAGGAGAGCATGTGGATGAAGGGAATAAGTGGGGTCAATTTTAGAACTTTACTTCACTTTATTGATCTTTAGAAGGGCAAATAAAAGTAAAAACACACAACATGAGTCACTCGGTTTTCCTTCCTGATTCCAGGTCATCAGACTGCATTCTATATATTCTATATAGTCACATAGACTAATAGGCTATTCCACAGATTTACAGGTCTTACAGTAAAAAGTCCTTATCACCTCCGGATTCTGAAGCTTATCACAGACTCAGCAGTACAGCAGCAATTAGAAACATATACAAATGACTGGTATATAGATGGAAGGTATTTATGGTGATTGATGATGATTGTGAGAATTTAGTCATCTTCATGAAAAAATTGCGATAAAAATATACATATATTTACCTGCCCAGGTCTCCCATTCTCACATACAACCGCATCTTCATTGTCAATATATGGTGGGTTGTCATTCATATCCAACACTTTGATACCAACGGAGACGTAACTCACAAGAGTTGGGTTATCTGTAAACAGTAAAATGATATGTTATTAAATAGAAGCATGAGGTATTACAAATGATTATTAATAAGAGGAGGGTAAGTGTATAAAGTAGATCTACCACAGTCTGTAGTAAACAGTGCGAGAACAAAGTTCCAAACCGGTACATATGAAGTCGAAGGAACTCTGCAAGGAGGTTCAGTTATAGTTGACTTACAAGTAAGACAATCAAATCTAGTGTCACCTTTCAGTTCACAAATAACAGACCTTCCCTAAACAGTACAATAAAATGAAAATAAGGAAAAGCAGGTGAGGACTTTGGAGTTACCCGGACTATACTATATGATTTATATATGTACATATGTAATACATATATTCCATACTGTACTTATAAACTTAAGGTTCTTAGAGCAAATTATCGAAGCCCACGTGCCACAGCAAGACAACATCACTCAAGTGGTTCCCTATACTACATGGTGATACCTATGGAACAGGAAATATTGGCAGATTACACAAGGCAGTACTTTGGTCCGTATTTCTCATCAGTATTTATGAGTCAAAAACAATGGAAAGATTTCTGTATTTTGGACCCATTCCTGGTTTTGGCTTACAGATACTAATGCAAAATACTGAACAAATTAAGGCCATGTGAGAATGGTCTTAAGGTTGCAAGATCTGGATTTCTGCATTGCTGACTAATAAAATCTGGTCTGATTATTATTGACAAGTACAATCTCTCTTATTGACATCCATAGTGCAGGGAGAAAACATAAATAAATGAACACTTGAATGTCATAACATGTAGATCCCCCTTTTGCAACAATCACATCCACCAAATGTTTCCTCTACCTGCAAATTAGATTTGCACAACATTGAGGAGGAATTCTGGACTATTCCTGCCTGCAAATGTGTTACAGTTCATCAATATTTCAGAGATGCCTTGCCTGCACAGCCCTCTTCAGGTTGCAGCATAGAAACCACAGCATGTCGATAGGGTTAAAGTTAGGGCTCTGGGCACTTAAAACCACAAGTCTTTTACAAATATTCTTTAGTTGATTTACTTATGTGATGTGGGTCATTGTCTTGTTGCACTACTCAAAGTCTCTTCATCTTGAGGTCATGGAATTCTGTCCTTATATTCTCCTCTAAAATGTTTTGAAACACTTTAGAATTTATTGCTCCCTCAATGATAGCAAGGCATCGAGGCCCTGAGGAAGCAAACCAGCCCAAACCATGAAGCTTCCTCCACAATGCTTCAGAGTTGAGGTTTTGATGTTGTGGTTCAATTTTCTTGTTTTTCCTAATGTAGCCTTGGGCATTGGTGGTAAAAAGTTGCCTTTTTGTCTCATTTGTCCATAAAAACAGTTCCCCAGAAGCACTGTGGAATATCCAGGTTATCTCACACAAATTTAAGAATGGATGCTATGTGTGTGGTTTTTTTTTTGTTTTTTTTTTACAGCAGTGGCTTCCTTCGTGGTGTCCTTCCATGAACACTATTTTTATTAATAGTTTTTCAAGTAGTAGACACATGAACATAGGTTATGCTGTTTCTAGAGTTTTCAATAGGTGAGTACTTTCCTCCCTCTTTCAGGATCGCCCTTGAACTGTTGGAATGATCTTAACAGGATTTCCAAACCTAGGGGGAGTAGGAATAGTCCTGAATTTTCAGAATTTGTAGATAATTTGCATAATTGTGGATTGATGTACATTTAGGTCTTTAACAACATTTTCCCCCTTCATTCATCTTTCACACATCTTCTGAAAGTTTTTATTTGTATTGAACCACATACATACGTACATACTAACACACATTTTTTGAGAAGAACAGATTTGTCAGTATCCAGGCTTCGTTTGTCTTAATTTAAGAGAGAAAGCTTATATCGAAGAGGCAATTCCAATCTAATTTCCTACACTGAAATATTTTTGGCAATTTGCTTGGAAAAGTTATCAACCCGGAGGTTCACTCACTTTTTCTCCCAACACTGTGGATATTTATTCAATGTACACAGTAAAATACATGACTGATACAGCTGTTTGAGTACTATAAAGCCCAGTTTACACACAACGATTATTGCTTGAATGAACAAACGATTGATCAAATGAACAACTTTTTTGCATAGAAATGCTAAGCATTTAAATGTACAGATAATCATTTTAAATCCTCTCCATTTCTCTCATTAGCTAAATTAAACACCATGTATGCTGTGTGCCCAGGTGGGCGTGTGTTTATGCGAGGAATCTCTGGCTTACATGGTTTTATTTAGTGTGAAGATAAGCCATTGTCTTCTGCCAACATGAGTAAACAAGTAGTCATTGTGTTTTACAAAGCAAACAATCACCCCTCCTTTCAAGTTGTTCAGTTTTTGTAAGACTAAATGAATGCCATTTAACCCCTTCCCGCTGCAGGGCGTAAGTTTACGTCCTGGCAGCCTGCTACTTCCCGCAACAGGACGTAAACTTACGTCCTGGAGATAGCGTGGGATCACATATGATCCCGCGCTATCCCGCAGCGGGAGCCAGCTGTCAGTCACAGCCGGCCCCCCGCTGTTAACCCCTTCCCTGCCGCGATCTAAGTAGATCGCGGCAGGGAAAGAGTTCAGAGAGGGAGCGGACTCCCTCTGTGTCTCCGGAAGGGCTCTCGCGATAACATCGCGAGAGCCCGGCCTGTCACCATGGTAACAGGACGCCAGACACTGGCGTCCTGTATTGCCTATGCCTGAGATCGCTGTATAAGCGATAAGGCATGGCAGAGCAGTAGCTCTGCCATGCCTTATGACAGCGATCATCAGGACAGTGGTTAAAGTCTGTCAGAGGGACACAAACAGTTAAAAAAAAACTAAGATTAAACAAATGAATTAAAAAATGTAAATAAAGAGTTAAAAAAAACATTTTTTAATGCTTTTTCTCAGATTAGCAAAGGTAAAAAAAAAAAAAAAAAACCCCACATATTTGGTATTGTCGCGTCCGTAACGACACGTACAATAAGTTGCACATGCTTTTGACTGTGCACGGAAAAAAACGCTAAAAAAAACGCTAAAAAACTGAGGCAAAATGCTAAAATGCCAGCAATTTAGAATAGAAAAAAAGATTTCCAAAAAAAGGGTTTTTATTGCAGAAAAGTGGGAAAACCTAAAGAAAATGTAAGAATTTTGGTATCGTTGTAACCATACCAGTCCACAGAAAAAATGGAATGTCTCATTTATGCTGCATGATTAACGCTGTAAAAAAGAAATAAAAAAATCTATGGCAGAACTGATGCGTTTTCTCTCCCTGCTATCATAAAAAAAAAAAAAAGTTTTACAATATAGTCTATGTACCCAAAAGTGGCACCGATAAAAACTACAGTTCGCCACGCAAAAAACAAGCCCTCATACGGCCACGTCGACGGAAAAATAAAAAAGTTATGGCTTTTGATAAACGGAGAAGAAAATCCGCCAAAAATTGTTGTGTCCTTAAGCCCAAAATAGGCCATGTCATGAAGGGGTTAAACAAAGCGAAACGCAAACAAACAACCATTTTTATGCAGGCTGAAACTCAGCGATAAACGGCATTTGAATGAATAGTGCTTGATGGCTTCGCATTTAGATGTAACGATTATCGCACACATTTGTTTGGTTGAATGAATTTTGAGCGATAATCGTTGAGTGTAAAGGGGCCTTTAGTCTGGTTAGATTGTGGATGTCTATAATTGTCACTTAAATAACAATTAGACTATATTTTATAATCAATCAACCAACAATCCAGGCCATTCCAAGGGGTCCACTCTTGCAAGTGTATAAGTATCACGTAAGTGCATTATACCATCATATGTATGGTCAGAGATACAATACTGTACAAACGTTTTAGGCAGGTCTGGAAAAAATGCTGCAAAGTAAGGGTTTTTTTAAAAATAGAAGGCATTTGATTGGCTCCAATTTTTTTTCTGTAACAGGACAATGTCTGCAAATGTAAAGCCAATCTCATTAACAACTATGTCTAGTGTAAAGAAGAACAAGGAGTCCTGGAAGTAATGATATGGCCTCCACGGACCCTTCAACATCATTAAGTCTATCTGGGATTACATGAAGAGACAGAAAGATTTGAGCAAGTCTATATCAACAGAAAATCTATGGCCCCCCTAGTATGCAATCCATATTACATGTGTAACAGTGAAAGAGTATACTCCAGGGCCCATGATGTAAAGTGATCATATAATATGTACCATTTAAATACATATTACACAGAGAGGAACCTAAAACTTAACCTTTAATATTGAATGTTTAGAAGTAGAGCACATAACTGAATAAAGGAAAGGAAATATTACAACTAGGGATGAGCGAGTATACTCGCTAAGGCACTACTCGCTCGAGTAATTTGCTTTATCCGAGTATCGCTGTGCTCGTCCCTGAAGATTCGGGTGCCGCTGCAGCTGACAGGTGAGTTGTGGCGGGGAGCAGGGGAGAGCGGGCGGGGGAGAGGGAGAGAGAGATCTCCCCTCCGTTCCTCCCCGCTCTCCCCCGCAGCTCCCCGCCCCGCGCCGGCCCCCGAATCTTCAGGGACGAGCAGGGAGATACTCGGTTAAGGTACATTACTCGAGCGAGTAGTGCTTTAGCGAGTATACTCGCTCATCCCTAATTACGATGCTTAAACTAGTCAGTGTAGGGTGCAGCTTAGCAGTGCATGCTGTGTTGCTTAGCAACACTTCACTCATTCCAGCGCCTGCCTGAAGCACAGCAGTGCCGCCCACAGACTTAACATTGTAATTTTCAACCCGCCTGACAGTCCCTGGATGTCTTAAACTCACATTGGATGATTGTATGGCACTGATGAGCATGTGTGTCATCTAATGACCCCAACATCATACACCAAAGTTACAGCAAAGGGGGCAAAGAGCGGTGCAAGAAAAAGCATGTAGGCTTAGTTATATTAGATGAGTAAATAAAGGCAAAGTGCAAATCTAGAAGTGAAAGAGTGTAATTTATTCCGTAGACCAGAAATTACATTTAGATTTATCATACATATGACTTTTTTTTATATTGTTCCATATTGAAACCCAGAACATAAAGTGAATAACAGCAGTTTTACAAAGCTTAGACAACTTGAAAAGCTGTAATTCATGCATATAAAATGTTCTTGATAACTGATGAATTAAGAGATTTTTCATGAATATGTTACAAATGTTTTTTGTTTAAAGAAAAAATGATAAAAAATACTACAGTATATAACAGCTTTACAATCTACTCTTTTTTTCTGGCTTCTGTAATGGTCCTATTGTTCCCCTTCTTCAGTGGGAGTACACTCATTGTTGATTCTTCATAACCCTGTTTTGAGCACAATACGTGATTCACTGTATCTCACAAATAGTATTTTGAGATTTCCACTATTCTACAAGATAATATTTTTTATGCTGCAGTGTTAACTAACAAAGCTTCATTGTTTTTACTTCTTTTATTATGATGACATAAATCTATCATTGTAAAATGATGGAGCGCTTCACCACGGTGTCTGATTCTATCTATCTAATATCTATATGTCTAGCTCCCCTGTTCCCCTGAGCCCCTCTCCAAGTTACACTGGTCTTTCTGTGCCCCTCCCCAGGTAGACACTAGACCCTCTGTGCCTCCCCCCCCCCCCCATTCCTTCCCCTTTGCACTAGTATTGGTCATCCCTTTGTGTCCTTGACCTCCTCTACAAGTAACACTGGTCCCTATAGTCTCCTGAGTCCTTCACCAAGTAAAAGCTCGTCCCCCTCTGTCCCTGACCACCTCCCCAACTACTAGTGGCCTCTATGTGCTCTTGACACCCTTTTCTCAAGAAATGCTCACCCCTTCATAACATAGGTGAATATTTATTGTTTTTAAGCTCAACTTTTTTTAGCTTATACCATTGGCGGAGAAGTGGGAGGGGGTTTCCACTCATGACCCTCCTAACAGAATGTACTGTATCTTATACTTGAAATTCTACTCACTTCTTCTGTAAAGACCTCAGCACTGCAGAGGCACAGGTAGCACAGATAGCACAGATGCCAGCGGTGTGTACTCCCATATTCCTCCTCTGGTCTCCTCCACTTCAATGCACCTCTAGTATTAGAGGAACCAAGGAGAAAAGGTTAGGAAAGGAGGAATCCAGGTGCCCCTGCAGCAGCACCAAGCTCTTTAACGAGAGCTCTTTGCAGAAGAAATGAGTAATAATAATAATCTTTATTTGTATAGTGCCAACATATTCCGCAGCACTTACATAGACAGGGGGATACAGAAAGACAAAAGTACAAACATTACAGAACCACGGTTACATAGTAATCAATTGATGGAAACAATAGGGGTGCGGGTCCTGCTCCAACGAGCTTACATACTACAAATAATGGGGTGATACAGAAGGTAAAGGGTCTCGAGATGTGTATGGTATGGCAAGGTGGAGAGTGAGGGATGCTATACACATAAACAATGGTCAGATGTTCAGCTGTGTGATGGCAGAATCGGTATGACTGCAGGGGCAGTTGATGGTGGCTAGGAGGGATTGCAGTCAATAGGTCAGGGAGCATGTTCTCAGGCTGAGTATAGAGGGGTTTGGTTTAGGGGATGTAGTATGCCTCCCTGAAGAGGTACGTTTTTAGAGCACACCTGAAGTTTTGTGAGTCCTGAATTGCCCGGATAGCCTTTGGTAGAGCATTCCAGAGGACCGGTGCTGCTCTGGAGAAGTCTTGGAGGCGGGAATGACAGCTTCAAATTAAAGGGGCACTCAGTCTGGTTTGATTAGCAGAGCGGAGAGCCCGGGCTGGGTGATGGATTGAGATGAGGGTGGCAATGTAGGGTGGTGCTGCTCTTTGGAGGGCTTTATAAATGAAGGTAGTGAGTTTAAATTGAATTCTGTATTTAATGGGCAGCCAGTGCAGTGACCAGCACAGGGCAGAGGCGTCTGAGTAGTGGTTGGACAGGAAGATGAGCCTGGCTGCCACATTCAGGATGGATTGGAGAGGGTAGAGTCTGGCGCCGGGGAGGCTGATCAGCAATAAGTTGCAATAATTGAGGCGGGAGTGGATGAGGGCAACAGTGAGCGTTTTTAGTGTTTCAGCGGTGAGGAAAGAGCGGATTCTTGCGATGTTCTTGAGGTACAGCTGACATGTACAGGCCAGAGAGTGGATGTAGGGGGTAAAGAAGAGATTGGCGTCGAATATGACCCCAAGGCAGCGGGCATGCTGTCTGGCAGTTATTATGGTGCCACACACTGAGATGGAGATGTCAGAATGAGGTCGGTTAGTAAAGGGCAGAAACACCAGTAGGTCAGTTTTAGAGAGATACAACGAACAGACAGTTGGTGATGTTTTGGAGGAAAGGTGCAGAGATGTCATGGGAAGAGGTGTATAGCTGGATGTCTTCAGCATAGAGGTAGTATTAGAGGGCAAATCTCCTAATGGTTTCTCCAATAGGGGCTGTGTAGATGGAGAAAAGGAGGAGGCCAAGGACTGAGTCCTGGGGTACCCCAACAGCAAGGGGAAGAGGAGGTAGAGCCAGGAAAGGAGACGCTGAAGGAGCGGTCAGATAGGTAGAAGGAGAACCAGGAGAGAACAGTGTCCTTTAGGCCGATGGAGTGAATCATACTGAGGAGGAGTTTGTGGTCAACAGTGTCGAATGCTGCAGAGAGGTTGAGGAGGATGAGGAGGGAGTAATTCCCCCTCGATTTGGCTGTCAGGAGGTCATTTAACACCTTTGTAAGGGCAGTTTCTGTCGAGTGTAAGGGTTGGAAGCCAAACTGTAGTGGTCCGAGAAGAGAGTTCTCTAATAGGTAGATTACAAGGCGGGAGTAAAGTTCCAATAGTTTGAAGATGAAGGGGAGATTAGAAATGGGTCAGTAGTTGGCAGCATCAAGCGCGTCAAGAGTTGGCTTCTTTATCAGCGGAGATATGATGGTGTGTTTGAAATAAGAGGGAAAAATGCCAGAGGTCAGAGAGAGGTTGAATATAGTGGCGAGATGGTTGGGTGAGCAGAGGAAAGCAATTTGGAGACGTCTTTCTCTGTTGTTGGTCTGAGTACAGACAGTGAGCAGAAGCTAGATGCAGTATTGATAAGACAAGGGTCAGGGCTAGTCTAAGATTGGGGAGTTATTTTCTGATGCATGTCATCAATTTTCTTTTTGAAGTAAGCAGCCAGCTCTGCAGCACTGAGATCCATCACCGGGGGCTGCAGTTTAGAGCTGAGAAGGGAATGAAAAGCATCAAAGAGCCGAGGTTGTAGGTTCTGAGCTAGAATTCGTAGGACTTCTCGAGCAACACCGGATGAAACATGTTTGAGGTCTGAGCCAGGGTTGCCGCAGTCTGCATTGGGTGGCTTGGGTCACGGGGGTGCTGCTTCATCCAGGGCACGTTTGAGAGTGGTGCTGTAATGTGCAGCAGCTAGATTGGGGCAAGAGAGGAGAGAGATAGGGGACAGAGAAGACTGTAGGGACTCAACAAAGTCCTGGGTGTGAACAGCCTGAAGGTTCCTATAAGTATGGTAGGTAAGAGGGTCTGGAGAGATGTTAGGGAGCTTGACAGAGAAAGAGAGGAGGTTATGGTCTGAGAGCGGGAGAGGGGAGTTAGTGAAGTGGGAAGCAGAACAGAGACAGAGGAAGACCAGATCCAGAGTATTGCCATCCCTGTGAGTGGGAAAGGCTGTGAGTTGTGAGAGACCAAGGAAGGAGGTGAGCGATAGAAGCTAAGAGGCAGATGGGGAGATGGGGTCTTAAGTGGGGATGTTAAAATCACCTAGGATGAGGATTGGAATTTCGCAGGAGAGGAAGTGGGGGAGCCAGGCAGCAAAGTGATCCAGAAACTGCTACTTGCATGGACAGCGGGCGGAAAAGCCATAGTGTATGTACCTCAAACAACGGGAAGGTGAGTGAGGGTACTGGGGGGAATGACCTGGTAGGTACACTACGGAGAGAGAAGAGCACCTACTCCTCCACCACGTCTGTCATCTGATCTTGGGGTATGGGAGAACTGCAGTAGACTACAATTATAAGATACAGAATCTGCTGTCAGGCAGGCCATGAGTGGATACTCTCTCTTCCACCAGTAGTATTGCTTGTAAGTCTGGTGGGGGAAGGGGTTAAATCAAACCAAATTAAACACCCCCAAACCAGAAACTTCAATGTAGCAGTGCCTACATATCAAGTAAAAGGTTTTCTAAATGCATGGGAAGGAAAACTCAAAGCAAAAACAGATAAGTGCATATTTTTTCTACAGGTACTTAGTAAGATATGTATACATTTTTCATCCACAAAGATTTCCATAGTAAGTATTTAGATTTATTATTACTTTGGCTGGTATATGATATAACATAGTTGAACAAAATCATAGTTTCCAGGATTCCTGCCACCCTGTATCCACTCACTGTAGAGAACCCTAAACATAAAATAAAACCTTTAATAATTTGTCTAAAATATTTGACGTGGAACCCACTCTATAGAAACAAGCAAAGATATAGTGAAATCCAGTGTTAGGGGTGGTCACTGGATTTATAGTTTGTAGATGCTGATATTGTGGGTCACAAAAGGGACCAGCTAGCATCTATAGTTTCATAAGTTGGTCCAGACCTCACATATATAGAAGGTATAGCTATGGTCTAGAAACGGATGCCTCTCGGGATTACAAACCAAGAGTGAGAAATAGCAGATGGTTATTGAACCAGATTCAGGGATATTACTGTCCATTAAATATGTTATGATGTCATGTATTCACCTTGTAATTGTGAATCAGGTAGTAATGTGCACGCTTAGTTGATACATTTAGCTGACTGCATCACAGATGAGGGTACTGTTGTTCACTATGATTTTTCATAAGTCTTGCACATTATCTCTAAGTGCATCTATTTACTGATCATGCATATGATCAAACTGCCTATTACTCAAGGGTTATCACTCTCGGGTGTATTATGTATCAATCCCAGAGAGTCCCATTCCCCATGGATAGCTTGTCAAAGTGATAGTTGTCTTATCTTGCGCGTTTGCTATATAAGTCCACACTATGGTAGCTAATGGGAGACTGTTGATGAAGTATCATCCATATATTGCTAAGCATTGGATTATCTATAGCCGTTTCTTATTCGCTATTGGCACTGTCTTTGATGCTATCAACATGTTTCTACAGTTATTATTACTTTGCTGTTTGTTCGGGATAGTATCACCATGCATTCATACTAGCATGCAGCCAAAATGGGAGGCGTACATGCTTATTATACAGCCATAGCAACGCACAAACTGCCGGGTATGATAACCCAGTGTATACTGACAGAACACTTCCTGCCACTCTATATAATTGATTGCCTTACAACTAGTCTTAGAGTTCGGAATGGCTTGTTGTAATTACATCTTTAATGATATAAGAGCAGAATGTGCTTTGTTGCTACAAATAGATACAATTAAAGGGGTTGTCCCGCGAAAGCAAGTGGGTCTATACACTTCTGTATGGCCATATTAATGCACTTTGTAATGTACATTGTGCATTAATTATGAGCCATACAGAAGTTATCAAAAGTTATTCACTTACCTGTTCCGTTGCTGGCGTCCTCGTCTCCATGGTTGCCGTCTAATTTTCGCCGTCTAATGGCCAAATTAGACGCGCTTGCGCAGTCCGGGTCTTCTTCTCTTCTCAATGGGGCTCCGTGTAGCTCCGCCCCATCACGTGCCGATTCCAGCCAATCAGGAGGCTGGAATCGGCAATGGACCGCACAGAAGAGCTGCGGTCCACGGAGGTAGAAGATCCCGACGGCCATCTTCAACCGGTAAGTAAGAAGTCACCGGAGCGCGGGGATTCAGGTAAGCGCTGTGCGGTGTTCTTTTTTAACCCCTGCATCGGGGTTGTCTCGCGCCGAACGGGGGGGGGGGGGTTGAAAAAAAAAAAACCCGTTTCGGCGCGGGACAACCCCTTTAAGGCCTCGTTCACATGAGAGTGGTTTTAGTGTCTAATAGAACCAATGGTTTCCTACAGAAATGTTCAGATGAAGGAATTTTAGATATGCCAAAAACGTGCACCTAACAAAGATAGGGCCTGGTGAGCAATGCTCGCATCTAAAGTCCGTGCTATAGAAAAGAAACCCATATGAATGAGGTCTAAGGAAAATAGCTTGGTCAGGGACATAAGTCTGTATACTAGCTAAGCAGCCTAAATGCAGCAAACTAGTTTTCTGGTATTCAAGAGGGCTTTCAAGTATTATACATGGTAAATGATATCTGCATTACTACAGCATGGTGTTTATATTCATAAGATGCATTCTTAGACTTTCTTCTTACTGTGAATCTTTCACACCTGCAGGCCATAACTTCCCTGGAGACTGAAAAAAAATGCCTGAAATAACAGGAGGGACTGATAAGTAGGGAGGCTAATAGAGTCAGACATGTTGATGTGTCAGGTCTTTTATCAAATCCCCAGTGAACATAGGCAGGCACATTATTAAAGAAACTTAAGCATGTTGAATTATTGCTATACGCTCTATAAACTTTTGCTTTGAAAGCAACAGTAATTACTTCAAAAATCTTGATTAGTATTTTGGAATTTCCTGGGGAGTAATGTCAACAAGACATGGCTGACTTTGATTAAGTCAAAAGCCTATAATTTATCAATAGAGAAGAAGTTTCCCACATGAAAGTTTCCCACATTAGGAATGTCACTTCCGTACCATCTCTTTATCTCTTGTCTTATGCACTTTTTGTTAAAAAAAAAAACAAAAAAACAAGCACTTAGAAAGAATTGTCGTTTTACTGTAAAACTCAGCATACAGTTAAGCCCCATTTACACGGGACGGATGTCGGGGCAAAAAGGAGCGAGCATCGTTGGCTCGCAGCAGGGAGGTTGGAATTTTCTCTCCTTGTTCTCCCCTGCCCTTCTCCATTCACTTAACACAGCGGCTGTTAAGTACTGAACAGCTGCTGTTTATACTGAACGATCATCGATCAGCTCATCTATCATCATTTATGCAGCCTATGCCTTCATAATATTGCCACACTTCCATTGTCTGTCCAATCACCAGGTTTATCACCAATAGAACATCTGGGATGCTAACTTTGACAGCCTTCCTTCAAGGGGCCAGTTCTGCACAATAAATGATCCTTTTGCTCTGATATTGTAATCACTTACTTATATCAACATTGCAACCACACACATAAAGTTTAATTAACTCCTTCTAGGTGCTTACTTCTTCTTTCAAAGTCTCAATGTTTCAGTATCTCATTTAATTGAACAGTTTTACTAGGCTGCAGGTGTGGAAGTTAATGCCTAAGGTATTACCACCCATCTTATATGCAGAAGGTGGTGGTCCCGAGATGTGATTAACCCCCAAGTTATCACAGGGCTTTGAGGTTTGTGTTCATAATGGGATCTATAGATGCAGTTTAGTCTGATGTCTGTTTCTATTTTGGGGTCTTCTTTGTGTTTGTATTTTTGGATGTATTTTCGGGTTATTCCAAGGTTTGTATTTATTTCAGGGGCTGTTTTTATTTTGGGGTCTACTTATTTGGGGCTTGGTCTGTGGTCTTTATTCATTTTGTAATGTAGTGAAGGATATATTCCCTATTTGGAATGCAATAGGCTGGTGGTGTTTGGGGGCGTGGCCTATGTTAAAAGCATAGATTTTTTTTTAAATGGACAATGTTTACCACATTTTTTCTATCTCTATACCAGGATGCTGCACTGTCGAATCCTGGCAGCCTAGTTGTAGACTAGTGATTGAGGAACTGCACAGTATTGGAGTCTGAGGAAACAACTAAACCACTTGACCCAAAGCACTTGACTCAGCAATGTGCCCATTATCTGATTTGTTTACATAAGCCATCAGAGCTTATCTCATTAACTTTTTTTTCTACCATTGACCCAATCACTATGATTTTTAATTAACGTTATAGCTGGTGCACAATTTCCCTTATCTGCCATTGGTAGCAAAATGCCTTGTCTTAGTCCCATGCACAGAGTTCCTTACAGGTCCTCAGTACAGACTTACACTCTTTATGCTGCCTTATGATGTCTCCATGAAGCCCCGTATTCTCTTATAGGAGTAATGATTTTAGGGGAGAATACCTCTGACATATATTCAAGCATACCATATTTTTAACCAATAACATGCTTTTAACTGAAAAAGTGAATTATATATATATTCTTTATACAATAAGGAGGAGATTTACTGAGAAGTAGCAAGGTCCTTATAACAATCACATTAAAAAACACCCAACTTTTGTCAATAGAAAAAAGTAACAATATTGTAAAGCTATAAACACAATAACTCTTCAATGTATAATGCTATGGGGACCAAATACCCCATGGTCCAAGTCTGCCTCTGGGATTTCATGTAACAAGAAAATAAGGCTGGAAACTTAAGCAAAAATCCGGGAAAGCAGGTAGACACTAAAGATATAAAATACAAGTGTAGAAAAACAGAGGAGAAGAAAGGATAATAAATAAAAAGGGAACAATCTGAGCAGAACTTGAAGTAAATAAAGCAATATGTTTGGAGTAACTAGAGAGAGAATCCTGCAAAAGGTCTATATAGCCTGCAGATTGATGGAAATGCATTCAATAATATGTTGTTTTAGAAACTTATCAGGAGGAGAATACAAATATTCCATACGCATAATGTCATTGACTTTGGACAGCCAAAGGTATAGACGTCTGAGCTACTATTATCAAATGACACAACAATTATCTCTTATGAACTGAAAGGGAAGTCTTGACATGGTGTAGAAGGAGCAAAATGTATCTAGTTCCATAGTGAAACCTGTCACTTTAATGATCACTCGTGTCACATTCATCTAGGAAGAGGGATAGGTCTCAGCAAGATGAGAAGATATGGAAAAAGTGCCCTTGTCCTCATCACATCTCCAAAATGTGGGGTCAATCTCTGGTATAACAGCATGGCGGCAAGATGGGACACTATACCAGAAGGAAAGTACTGAAGTTTATACTCAGCTCGTTGAAATTTCGAACTTCTGGAAGATTTTTGAGTTAAGATTAATAACTTTGCTCATTGGTCTAGAGGCATGGAAAGACTTAAAGGGGTTGTCTCATGAAAGCATGTGGGGTTATATACTTCTGTATGGCCATATTAATGCACTTTGTAATATACATCGTGCATTAATTATGAGCCATACAGAAGTTATTCACTTACCTGCTCCGTTGCTGGCATCCTCATCTCCATGGATCCATCTAAAATCGCCTCTTCTGGCGATTTTAGACGCGGTTGCGCTGTGCGGTCTTCTGTCTTCTGAATGGGGCCGCTCGTGCCGGAGAGCGGCTCCTTGTAGCTCCGCCCCGTCACGTGTGCCGATTCCAGCCAATCAGGAGGCTGGAATCGGCAATGGACTGCACAGTGAAGATCCCGGCGACCATCTTACTAAGGTAGGTAAGAAGAAGGAAGAAGTCGCCGCAGCGCGGGGATTCGGGTAAGTACTACCCGTTTGTTTTTTTTAACACATGCATCGGGTTTGTCTCGCGCCGAACGGGGGGCCTATTGAATAATAAAAAAAACCGTTTCGGCGTGAGACAACCCCTTTAAGTACACCTACCATTATAGTAATTATTGTAGGGGTTACTCTTTAGGGATCTGCAGAAGAAGAAATATTGTTGATAAGGTTTCTCTAATTGAGCCAGAACTCATGCAAATATCTTCAAAGGGGAATTTGTGGAGTGTAAAAACAGCCATGGGCAGTAATGTGGATAATAAATAGAGCAAGTGACACGGCCTCCAGATTCCCAGGGGGTTTGGCTCCACATTAGACAAAAGTGCCTCTGAAGACAGCCAACTCATGCCTTTGCTCAAGTGGGATATTCTTAAGTGACCTACAGAGATCTAGGACCTGGACAATATCAAGAGCAGAAAAAAGTTTGGATTTGGACCATTTATTTATTTAGGGGGGATTTTTCTTGAGCTTTAATATTAAATGTTATTTTCCTTTTTTTTAAGTACATTTGAAGCTACAATTGTTTGATCGCATACCCAAATGCTTTAAAATCCTTCATATTCCAAAGAGTTTCAAAGTTCTACAGCAGGTTAAATGGCCAGGATCAGAAGTCTCTCAGATCATTTTACAATGGCAGCCCAGGCAATCACATCTTTTGTGCCCTCACGATCACCGGGACATATCGTTACCTCCTGTTGCAGATAAGACACCACAATTAGGAAGTAATGGCAAGTCTAAATGCATCAAGAGGTGAGAGAACAGTTTAAAGCATCAGACTGAGAGTTTCCTTGGTAATTTAGCAATATTAGTAGCTACACAGTTTCCAGGGCTTTTAGTCTTTTTGCTGCATCTAAACCAGAGTTCAGGGATCTGCAGCTGATTAGTATTTTCTCTTTTTGACCTTAAAAGTTTCTAAATTAGAAATGACAAGAAATAAAAGCCTTTAAAATCCAATTTGATCAAATCCTATTTTGCACTAACGAATGGCCCACTTATGTAGCACAAACCAGCTGCAAAGCATCAACTAAAGATACCGACTATGTCTAACGATAAGCACACTTGACACTAATGTAGCAATGAATCAATATGGGGCACACGATTTGCATTTTTTATGCATCAGTCTTCTAAAGGAAAAAAAATAGGTAATGAACAGCTCTATGTGAAAAGCAGCGATCATCAGTGCTACTCTTTAGTAGAATATCGCACATTTTATAATTATGGTAGCTGGTATAAAACACATGCATTCACCATAATTAACTTCCGCGAGGGCTAGCAGAGGTAATGAAACCACACTGTAAAGGGTAATGTCCATAATTGTAAAAACACCATTTTGAGTAAATAAAAGATTTTGTATGTGAAAGGTATAAATATAGCAGAGATGAGTTACATCAGCAGCTATTGAGTTGGAGTACAAATGTAGCAAACATTAATTTGACACCTTATGATGATTTAAATGGACACTAACTTTTCACACAACTTCTGCTGCTTTCCCGCCTACGTTAGGGTCAGTTCAGGGATTCCATCTCTCTGCTCCATTTTTGCAGCAGATAAACTGAAATCTAACGGAACAAACCGATCCATTTTTTCCCCATTCATTTCAATAGGGTTTCAAAAAAAACAGGAAGCAAATGGAAAGGTTCCGTTTGCTTCCATTCTGTATTTCCATTTGTTTTCCGTTGTTTTGAAACTGCATTGAAATCAATAGGGGAAAAAAAAGGTTTCGCTTTTTTCAGTTTTAATTTCAGTTTCTCTCCTACAAAAACGGAGCAAAGAGATTGAAACCTTGAACTGAGCCCTAATGCAGGTGTGAAAGCAGCTTATACTCAGCATTACACTCATTGATGATTGTATCATCACTCTTACAATAAACTTATATTAATTTAATATATTACATATTAATACTTGTATTTTTTTTTTTTTTTTTAAACCAAGCCACTACGGGGGTTCCTTTCCAGCACCTTTGCAATCCACAGGAACATGGTAACATTGCTAGTTACTACAAGCAACAGAGGGGAGCCTTTTCATATGCTGCTTTGCAGCTGATTGGAGCAGGACTCAGCAAGGTAGCATGGGGAGTGTGGGAGAGGATATCCTGGCAGAATGGCTGGTTTAGGACGTGCCTCCCCATCGGTAAGTGGTTTGCAAACAGCAGGGATGCAGAAAAATAGGAAAATCGACATGGAAAAGAGAGTTAATGGAACTCAAACTATGTGCAAAGATCAACTAAGTAACAAGCAATGAAGACCTGGGCTTTTGAAAACTTTTTGCAAGTTTAGGTAAGCTTTACCTACAGTGTACTACAATGTTGTAAAATGAGTTATCATGATGTGTCAGTCCTGTTAACAATTGCTATATCTGTAGCTTATGAAAAGCTACAAATATAAATGATGAATTGTGCTCAACCCTCTTGTGGCATGCATATGGCTATATACATCCTAGTTGCACATACCCTGTGTAGTTAGGCAGTAAATAGTCGTCCATAGCACATGCTATGTATGGAGCCGGATTGGGAGCTGAACCCGCTCCATACACGGCGGGCATCATCTGTCTCTGATAGCTAACACCTGCTGGCAATAGCCGCGATGATAGAAAACTCTAATCGAGGCTGTTAACTCTTTAACCCCTTAGTGACGAAGCCTGTTTGTGCCTTAGTGACGGAGTCAAATTTTGGAAATCTGACATGCGTTGTTCAACGTAGCATAACTCCATAAAGGCTTTACATATCCAAGTGATTCTGACATTGTTTTTTCGCCGCATGTTGTACTTCATTTTGGTTGTAAAAAGAGACCGATATAATTTGTGTATATTTATTAAACGCGCCAAAATTGGGAAAATTTTGAAAAAATTATTTTTTCAAATTTTCAACTCTAATATCTCAAATATGTCCAAACATACTGTACAAATTTTTGATAACATATATATTTCCATCTGTTTATTTTATTCTGAATGCACATTTGAAAAACTTGTGTTTTTTTAACCATTTAGATGACGTGCAAATTTAACATTACTTTTCAGCATTTTGAGGAACACTTTGTTTTCCTGCACCAAGCCAAGTTTGCAAAGGCTCATGAGTGTCAGAATAATAGATACACCCCCAAATGACCCCATTTTAAAAACTACACCCCTTAATGTATCCACTGAGGGGTGTCATGAGTATTTTCACCCCACCGTTTTTTTTCAGGAATTAATTAAATTTAGAGGAGAAAAAATAAAATTTCCTATTTTTGCAAATATGTCATTTTAAAGACATATTTTTTTCCTATAGTGCCCATGAAAATGAGGATTTACACCCCAAAATGGATACCCCCGTTTCTCCCGTGTTCAGAAACATATCCATTGTGGCCCTAATCTTATGTCTGGATGCACAACGGGGCCTAAAATGAAAGGCGTAGTCGGTGTCTTTCAGAACATAAATTTTGCTTGAAGGCGAATGTGTGCAGAAACTCAACCAGTGCCCCCCCTCAGCTGCTACAGCTATAGCGGTGCTTGGGGCAGATACAGATCAGCTTGTTCATGAAATTGTTGACTTTTTGCTTAGATGAAGTCAAAGTTAGCTCATCTTTGCAATTTCGAAGAGCAACCGCTAAAGCAAATAGAGAGTAAAGCAGCCATTTAGATCTTAATTTCCTCGGACTCCAAGAGGTCACAGTCATCAATCTTAACTTACAGGTTTTATGTCAGGTGTACATGTACCTGGTTGATAAAGTGTGAAACTGGTTTCAGGATACGAGGCTGACGACGGAGGTACAGAAATAGAAACTATTTTATTTCAAACAAATAACTAAATGAAAATAAGGTTATGCGGTTTAAGAAATAGCTTAAAAAAAACAATTCCACCTACATTGTAGCATTACATGATGCAGTAATGTGAAGGCGGAAATTATAATATCCTCACACTTCGTATTAGACAATGCGCAATATAACACACTTGAAACAGGATAAATTGAACTTCAGTGCCATCAAGTTGAACAATAATCATGGCTACCTATACACAGTTTGCAAATTATGAAAATGCTAAATAAAACTCTCCACGACCAATGGATTTACGAAGCTTCTCATAACAATGTACAGCAGTCCCAGGTTTGTTCCAAAGGGAAACAACTCCGGCTTTCCACTAACCCCTTCAGCCCTACACTGATAAGTAGCTCAGTGAACAGTGGTTGTTTTGCTTCCTTGTTAACAGGTCTGCTTAATCTCAATAGTCACTCCTAGTGTGCAAACCATGATGGATTTTAATGAGGCCAGCCTCACTTATGACCTGAAGTTGTCCCCTGAAATGTCCTTCCTTGTTCCGGTCCAGTCATGTAGCACCTCTGGTTGACGTAAAGTAGCTGCTCTTGGGATCTTTCAATGACTTTCCTCCAGAACAATCCTCATTCCTCTCTATATCAACTCTATCTGCTGTTTGGAATCCCACTCTAGTGTCTACAGATCATTGCACTTGCCTGTCAGGGTCCCAGTACTCTCTAATTGCAGCCCTTTAGCACCTCAGTAGCCTGTACAGCCCTCTACTCTCTCTCCTCAGTGTCCACTGCAGCCCTCCTGCTGTTTTCTATGCTGCTTAGTTCCACTACCCCCTGTGAAGCAGCAATAGTCCTTTTATCTGGCTCCACAAAATTCAAAACATTTGGTGATGTCACTGTCCTGTGAGCAGGGATGTAAATCTTAGTGACTATAGAACCATTGCTGATGTCATAGTCGTGTGTTCATAGATGGAAAATTTAGAGACTATGGGACCTACTTGAAGGGAGCAGGGACCAGATCCATATAGCTCCCTATTTACCCCATCCGGCAAAGGCTCAAACCATATGAAGAAGGGTAAGGCTAAGCGGCCACAGCTGCAACTGGCTCAGAGCTGCTTTTAAGGTGAAGAACCAGCAGCACTTTCCCCTTACACATGTAAAAGATTTGTTGTAGTAATTTCTGCAACAAAATGTGTCCCATATAGACGCATGGCATTGTTTCTGCAACATATGGGCGTGGATCTATTTATCCACACTATATGAACAAAAATATGGAAACACCTATTATATCTACATGAGTTTGTTCGACATCCCATTCCAAAACCATGGATGGTAGTGTGGAGTTGGGCCTCCTTGTTGGCTATGTAAACCTGCACTTTACCGGGAAGGCTCAAAATATATAGACTTCAGCCACAGAGAATTCTTGAGTTCAGGCACGGAAATTGAACACAAAAGTGTGCTCTAACTTCTTAGTCTTCTCTTCAGTATAGTTTAATGAGATTCTGTATTGTGCAGGATGACTTCTTTTTACCATTTTGAGATACATACACTGATCAGCTAAAACATTAAAGCCACCTGCCTAATATTGGTTAGGTCCCCCTCATGCCACCAAAACTCATCAAACCATGGGCTCTACAAGGTGAATATAAGATCTAAACACTCTCTAGCACCAAGTTGCTAGCAACAAATCCTTTGCGTTCTTTATATTTCGAAGTAGAATGTCTATGGATTGGACTTATTTTTCTAACACAAGCCACAAAGTCTTGATCAGACAGAGTTCTGGGGAATCTGGAGGCCCAATTAACACCTTGAACTCTTTGCCATAGTCCTCAAACAATTCTTGAATGATCTTTGTATCCTATTGCAAGAGGCTACCATGATTCATTTGCCAAGAAGGAGTGTGCTTAGTCTGCAACAATGTCACAGTAGATGGTAGCCTTTAAAGTAACAGCCACAGGAATGGTACGACCCAAGGTTTCCCAGTAGAACATTGCCCAGAGCATCATACTGGGTGGAAAATGTTCTCTGTTATATTTGTTATTACAATCTAAGATTATAAAAACAATGAAGCAAGAAGTGGCAACTGTTCATTAAGATATCACTGTTGTTCTTCCTGATGAAGAGATCGAACCATGGGTGTAACTATAGGGAATGTAGAGGATGCGGTTGCACCCAAGCCCAGGAGCCTTAGGGGGCCCCTAAGGCCTCTCTTCTCCATATAGGGAGCCCAGTACTATGAATAAAGCATTATAGTTGGGGGCCGTGTTATAGGTTTTGCATTGGAGCCCAGGAGCTTCAAGTTACACCTCTGGATCAAACCTTCATTGCTTCTGTACTCCAAGATTGAATGTGAACAGACCAGAGAACCTGGAGAAGGAAGGCTGCATCAGCTGATAGACTGTACCGCATATCTTCTAAGGTATTGTGTCCTGACCACAGCATATAAAGATGGGTAAGGTCATTTGATGAGGAATCACATAAGGCCGAATGCACACGGCCGGGGTGGATTCCGACTGCGAAATCTTGCAGCAGAATCAGACCCTGTGCCCCGACATTGACCCCCACGTAACTGTCTTGAAGTCTTCTTTCTGCTCTGCGGATGTGCCAGCTGGCGCGCCGCACATGTGCAGTGCAGAGAGTTTGCGCTGGTGATGATTGGACGGACGGCTTCCTATGACTGCAATGGAAGCCATCCATGTGAGGCTCGCAGTAGAATAGGATATGCTGCGATTTTCCCCATGAGTGAAAAATCACAGTTGATTTCTGCTCGTGGGCATGGAAAAGCGTTTTCCATAGCATGTCCTATGGGGAGTATTTGCTGCGTGATCCAGAGGCGAACGCTTGCTCTGGATCCCGCAGTGTAAATATGGCCGTGGGCATTGGGCCTTAGGGAATCCATTCCTTTAGATTTCGCTTCAATTAGAGGTTGCTGTGTAAAGCCCTGTTTATTCACTTTTTTTTATACAGTTTTAATTTTGTTTTTACACAATTCACTGCTGATCATACTTTTTCCATTCAACGTTCATGGGTGGCAATGGTTATCACAATATGTAGTATGTTTATTGGTTAGCAAGAAATATATGTTTGACCCTTTCATGATTTAATAACAGAATAATACAGATTATTTTTAACAATAATAAGAAAAGTAATGGAATAAAGATATTTAGTCCATAAAAACAATTCATCATTGACAGAAGGGCAAGAGTTTATCACAATTGTGTGCCTTGAAGCTGACAGTTGAACAAACTCCTTCAAACACTTCACAACCACAGTGGCACCCCAATAGACAACCCCTCCAGGGGAGAGCAGCAGAGTTTCACACTATAATGCATGCTCCGTGTATAGATCCGGACAGCAGGATCCAAAAAGGATCAGTCCATATATTGTGTGACAGAGCAGCAGTATTAGAGGGGTTAGTTTTGCATATACTCACAAGAGGATCATAGGATCAGAAGTATCTTTATTCAAACATGTGTTCCACAGCGCTGCACACAAACACAAACTCCAACTCCACATCGTGAATGGTATATGACGGTTTCTCTTCTTTTTGCTTTACCACTCAGTCCTTGTTTTCTGAGAAATGACAGCCCTAAAGTCTCAGGAGAGGAGGTGTTCTCCTTGGTCTCCCAGCTTTTACTTCAACAGAAAATGTTTGAGACATTTCTTCCAATATCAATTCCATGTTACACTGAATGTTGGCCATGGAACCCCAATGTTTTGCCATACAAAGCAAATGCAATCAAAATAGCTTGGTCAAGCAAGTGCAAAAATTGTTTTATGTAGTATTTTTGCAATTTTTTGCAGAGTTCATCTGCACTACCCATATTGATCGGCATGCTACATCCTTGAGGGGTCTCTGTTCTTGGGAGACCCCTCCTTAAGTAAGTGACTTGTCATTTTCCATAACTATTTAAAACTATTTAGTCTTTATATCCTGGACACTTATTATAGAGTGTCTGGCGTTTGGGGGGCTGCAGCTCTCCACGTATCAGTGGTTTTCAGGTAGCCTTCACATGCCAAATTCCTGTCAGTTTTTTGTATATTGTCACTTTTCCAGAGCGCTCCCCCTTTTCACTTTTTTCCTTTTATTTTGTATTTTAAAGCAGGTCACCTGATTGTGACAAAGTATAATACTTGTCTGTAACTTTTCTCCAACTTCAGTTTGATTGAAATCATAACAATTTGAGACAAAATACGCAAGTCCTTTAATTCTATATATACAATTGTACCATTGCCTGTTTATATGATGCCAGCCCAAATGTGTCTAGACTTGGACTCACACTGCATATCACTTTGCATGTTATACTGTATTCTACTCTTTTGGTTTGAATATATTGTTTCCAAGACAGCGACTAGAGATGAGCGAACGTGCTCGGCCCCGCCCCTTTTTCGCCCGAATACCGCGATTTGCGAGTACTTCCGTACTCGGGCGAAAAAATTCGGGGGGCGCCGTGGCGGCGCGGGGGGTTGCAGCGGGGAGTGGGGGGGGAGAGGGAGAGAGAGAGGGCTCCCCCCTGTTCCCCCGCTGCTACCCCCCGCACCGCCGCGCCTCTCCCCGCCCCCCGGCGCCCCCCGAATCTTTACGCGCGAGTACTGAAGTACTCGAAAATGGCGGTACTCGGGTGCGTAAGTACTCATTACGAGTACGTTCGCTCATCTCTAACAGCGACCCTTTATAGACTTTCTTCAGTTGCATTATGTTGCTCTAATGTAATGCTGGATGAAAAGTGTTGGTATAAATGGATGTAAATGGGCCATATCTCATGAGATTTGGGGTTGGGATGACTGCTTGGGTCAAAAGATCAAGTGTCAGCTAAATGCATGTATTCTCTTAGGCTATGTTCACATGTTACACATTCTCTGTCATATGTGGACTCTGACAAGGATTTGGGTGCCAATTTATCTTAAACTTTTGAAGAGGTGAAATTCATGTTGAAAATCTGCAGCATAACAGTGGCTTCACACGGGCGTATATGCCGCTCCGCTCCCTACTACAGAGCGTAGTTGCGCATGAACAGTTTTTTTCCCTGTCTTGAGTTGTTCAAACTCTGTGCCAAAGTGCAGGAGTTTGAAAAAAACTTGCGGGAAGATAGGTCCTGCCCAATCTTTCCCACGCGTAGTATTGGCTACGGGTGATAACGATAGGGGAGGTCCTATCTTTTCTCACTCATGCTACTATAGGGCGAGAATACCGCCAGTGAAAATGAAATTGTTGAAAGCAATGGACCGTGATAATGGGACAAAAAAACACCCCTATGTTTAATCCCTTAGTGTTCCTTCTGATGACCATATTTGTGTGTCTTTTTGTGCACGTAAAATATACACATGCATTGCGCATAGAATGGAATCCATTGATGAAGCCTATAGGAGGTGTGTAAATGTGCACTTAATATGCACGTAAATGTACAACACGCTACGCATTCCAATGCAAAAAAGAACACTTCTGGACCTCATTGGGCTAAATAGCCTTTCAAATCATGGCGGGGGTGGGTGTCAAAAATTGCACAATATGCCGAAATGCGCACAATTCTACCTAACCTCATTCACAGGGCAAATCATGTGAAGTCACCCTAAATCGACATATTCCATATCTGAAATGCACATTTAATTCCACTTCACGTTCCTCGCAGATTTGTTTCTGCAGCATGTGGGTGACATTTCGTAAACCCCATGCACACGGCTTGCACTGTAGTAGCTGCAGACTTTCTATACAGAACATTCCCAACATTTATGGCACATATAACAAGTGCAAAGTGCAAGTACATCATTATCTGGGAACAGATCGGTGTGGCAATTAGAGATTTCATCGACAATATATTTCCAAGTTTGGATTCTGAACAATTCCCTGCAGAATGCGCATGGCCAGAAGAAGCTCCTCACAGTGAGCCGGTCACCATCTCTTACTTCAGGAATATATGGACGGTATGGAAGCTGCAATAAACTGCTTAACAAAGTGATTTATTTCTAGAACTATCAGATCTACCAAGGTGGTAGAAAAGAAATTGCAGTATGTGATATAGATGTTTTCCTCGGACTGAAAAAGAACTGATGGCTTCTCAGTAAATGAAAACCTGGGTGGAGGTGGCTTCATATTATTCACATTTATTTTGAAAAATTGTCTCCCACTTGTAAAATCAATATCATCCTCGTCTGAACTTGAAGAGAAAATTTGCTCGTCAAAACTTCCTGAACTGCTGACAGAAACGTCAAATTCAAAAGTAGCGACTGCGGCTCTCAGGACTCGCCATTCTTTCCAATTTTATGTTGTGTGGTTACTTAGAAAGAAACAGTGAAAACCACTAAAACTATAGTAACTTTGTGTCATTTCATCCCTAGGGCTTATGTGGATTACAGATCCATATTAATTTTTATTCTAAGGGCTCCTGCATACGGGCGGGGTGTATTCATGTTCGTGGGGGCGTGACGTAAAGCGCTATCCCGTCCTCTCACAAGCACTACGTCCTCTCGTGAGACAACAGTGCCATGTTTGAACAGGCAGGGCAGCCTACTTAGTAGGTAAGTCAGCTCAATTAGTCAACACCGCAAAATCATGCAAGTCATTGTGTAATCCCATTCGGGACACTTGCGCACAAAAATAGAGCATGTCACATATTTTTCCACCCAATGCAAATGCAAGCGCAAAATCACTCCATGTGAGGGAACCCATCAAAATCAATGGGTTTGAATGGATGCGGTCTGTGCAAGCGCAAAATTGCCAGTGTGAAGGAGCCCTAATTGAAAAACTGTTGCCAATGTATTTGCATGGCTGTATGCACAGTTTCGTTTTTTTCTATGGGCATTTTTTGTGAGAGCTCCTTCAGACAACCAGGTGCGGAACTGCTTACACATCAGTGCAACGAATCTGCAGTGTGAGTGGTGTTTTATGGGGTAGATTTGGGCGTGTAACTGCGCATTGTACTGTTTGATCGTGCATGGCCAGGTCACATGCAAGCGCGACACCCATCTGCCACGATCTAAAAGGCTATGTAGCATAGTGAGGTCCAGATGTTTTTTTTTCATGGACTTGCACACATACTAAGTGCACATTTGCACACCTCCTATAGATTTCTATGGGGCCCTTGGTGCGAAAATACTCAGTAAAATAGAACAGTTCTTATTTTTTTCTGCAAGCGCGAAATGTTCGCTCTAAACACATTCCTGGAGATGCACCCATTGACATCAATAACTTCTATTCTCTGCACATGGCATGCAAAAACCTGCACAAATACGATCGTCTGAAGAAACCCCGACCTTGCTGTTTTCTTCAATTCATAGAATGTTGCAACATATCCAAATAGAGACCATTTTTAGTAGATAAAAGACAATTAGTTACATTTATAAATGTCTCCTTTTTTGCATGGGTCACATGTTCATATGTTTTCTAAATTTTATCATTTGTGTTTCAACATTTGAAAACGATCAACAAAATGCAATAGTTAGACATTAGAGATGAGCGAGCGTACTCGGAAAAGCACTACTCGCTCGAGTAATTTGCTTTATCCGAGTATCGCTGTGCTCGGGTCTGAAGATTCGGGTGCCGGCACGGAGCGGGGAGCTGCAGGGGATAGCGGGGAGGAACGGAGGTAAGATCTTTCTCTCCCTCTCTCCCCTGCTCCCCGCTGCGACTCACCTGTCAGCCGCAGCGGCACCCGAATCTTCAGGGACGAGCACAGCGATACTCGGATAAAGCAAATTACTCGAGCGAGTAGTGCTTTTCCGAGTACGCTCGCTCATCTCTATTAGACATTTAATATGAAAAGCACATGAAAAATGTACAAGTCAAATCAGCACACAAAACAATGACACATGATATGAAAACAAAGAGCATACAAATTGTAAAAGAAAGAAAACAACCCATATTGCACATCTGTATTTGATCCCTACTTTTAAGCACAAGTGTGAATGAGCCCTAAAGGGAACGACGGCAGAGGATGTATTCTCCATCGAAAATCCAGAAAGTATTGATGGAAAAATCCACGGGTCAAAGAGGTGAAATTCCCTCAAAACATCCATTGTATAAATGGACATGCAGGTCAGTTAACTCTGTGAATTTACTCATCATATGGAAGAGATTTAGTGAAATCGGAACTGTGTGTATGTGATTGTATAAAAAACACCTGCAAACTCTCAAAGAAGTAGAATATACAAATACCAGCATCTTCACAATGACTTCAGTTACAGCTATTACAAAATACACACTCAAATAATCACAGGATGATAAGGCTGGGTTCACACGGGGCAGATTTGCCGCAGAATTTCCGCCAGCCATGTGGACGAGATTTTTAAAAAGTTTTGTCCACATGGGGTGACAAATCCGTTGCGGCAAAGCATGTCCATTCTTTTTTTTTCTACTGCAGCCTCGCTTTCCTCTATGGGAGAGTTGGCCGCAGCAGAAAAGCATGCTGCAAAGCCGCTCCAAAACCCGCAGCACTTTGCCGCGGGTTTTAAAGCTGCACTCTCGCGGACTTAATCTGGCGTTTTTATCGTTGAGGCAAAACTGCTAGATTTCTGCGGAGAATAGGACCCTTGGGAACCCAGCCTAATACAGCTGTGTTCTATATTTATTCCAACTTTGTAGACGTACCTATCTCTGACGCTGACACTGTAATATTGTACCAGGGGATCTCCTCCCGGTCCAGTCTTCTTGTTGTCCTAATTGCCCCATTTTTTGACTCAATTTCAAAAATCTTCTCTTCTTGTAAATTATTATCCATGAAATATCTGTTAAGATCAAGAAAATAGTTTACTGAGGATGTACACAGCATTTATGTTATAGAAACACATGAACACAAATTCTTAATGTTTCTTTGTTGCATATTTTATGTAACAATTGCATTACTGTACTAAATACTATGCAGAACCGAAAACATGGAGGGAGCTCGCCTCTAGGGTTGGCAAGCATCATGAACGACTCTAATAACAACAACGTGACTAAATACCTACCTACACACATTTACATTTCCTACTGCCCACCTAGTGTAATCTACAGAATCTATATGTATAGCACATGTTATAGAGGCATGTGTCTCACTTGTTATAGCTGCAAGGTTGAAAAAGATAAGCAAAATGCAGAGGTGGAATGGAATGCAGAGGTGGGCTTATAAAGAAGGGGGTAGAAGAAAATGAAATAGAAGAAGAATAGGGAGGAAGAGTAAGGTCACTCTAAATTCAGCAGAATTTTTTTCTTAATTTAACTACTAGAGATGAGCGAGCATACTCGTCCGAGCTTGATGCTCGTTCGAGTATTAGGGTGCTCGAGATGCTCGTTACTCAAGACGAGCACCACGCGGTACTCGTCTCGATTAAACGAGCACTGACCATTGAATTCAATGGAGCCGGCAATACAGCCGGCTCCATAGAAAGCAATGGGCTGCCGGCGATCGCAGGATGAATTGTCGGGAAGGGCTTAAATATATAAGCCCTTCCCTTCAATTCATCCAGAAATGTGTAAAAATAAAAAAATATATATACTCACCTTGTGCCGGCAGAACGATGTTAGCCCATTGAATTCAATGGAGCCGGCAATACAGTTTGACATTCAGCTGAGAGCTGCCCCTGAGCCAATCAGAGGCAGCACTCACTCACTCATTCATGAATTCATGAATGGGTGTGAGTGAGATCTGCCTCTGATTGGTCAGGCTGTGACCAATAAGAGGCAGCTCATTCAGCAGGCGGGGATTTTAAATCCCCGGCTGCTGAATACTACTCACAGCTGTTCACAGCAGTTCAGGAGGACTGCAGCCGGCCGCGCTGAACTCCGTCTGCCGGGACCAGGTGAGTATATATATATATTTTTTTTACACATTTCTGGATGAATTGCAGGGAAGGGCTTATATATTTAAGCCCTTCCTGACAATTCATCCCGCGATCGCCGGCAGCCCATTGCTTTCTATGGAGCCGGCTCCATTGAATTCAATGGGCTAACATCATTCTTCTCTGCCACAGCTGTTACAGCTGTGGCAGAGGAGAACGATCTTTACGCTGACAGTTGGGGGGGGGGGTCTCACTCTTGCCACTATTGTGGCTTAATAGTGGGACCTTGGAACTTGAGATGCAGCCCAACATGTAGCCCCTCGCCTGCCCTATCCGTTTCTGTGTCGTTCCCATCACTTTCTTGAATTTCCCAGGTTTTCACAAATGAAAACCTTAGCGAGCATCGGCGATATACAAAAATGCTCGAGTCACCCATTGACTTCAATGGGGTTCGTTACTCGAAACGAACTCTCAAGCATCACTGAAAGTTCGACTCGAGTAACGAGCACTCGAGCATTTTGGTGCTCACTCATCTCTATTAACTACACATTGATGGACTGTATATATGGGGCTGGCCTTAAAGGGTGGTGAAATCTGTGTTGGGAAATGTTTGGTTTGCACTGCACATAGCATTTCCCAGGGTGGCCATAAAATTCAATTTTATTCTCATCTGGCCAGTGTCTGTGAGCTTTGGTGGACGGCCCTCTCTTGTCAGGTACATTGTATTATAACATTGTATTAAAAAAAACCATTTTTTTAAGGCTAACTTCACACAGGCGAGCGTGATATCAGGCCGTGAATCACTGGCATGGATATCACACAACTGAAGGAAGCAGTGCAAAACTGAAAAGCATGGTAGGAGCTCGCCTTTAGGGTCGCCGATGGTTGTGAATGACTAAACGGCTAACAACAACAGATCATATGACAATTTAATTGTATATCAGGGGATCTTATTCAAACAATTATGTGACTTATGAAATTAACTGGTTACAAAAAAACTCATTTAGGGGTTTGATACCAAAGAAGGTGAATACATGAATATATGAATGCATTTGCACTCGTAGTTGTTCAGTTTTTATTTATTTTTTAAACAAGATCTTTTTGCATTCCGCTGTAATAATTTGGAAAATGTTGTCGTTAAATAAAATCTCAATTAAAATCCATTTTAATTCTGGGCTGTAAAGCAGCAAAACAGGAGAAACTCCAAGGGGGTTAATATTTTTGCAAGACACACTAACTTCCCAAGTTTATTGATTACAACTTATTTTGCCATCAAGGCATAATATTTCTGTTGAATTATTATGGCATTCAGCAATCGCAGCGAGTAAACTTCTAATCAGAATGCAGGAAATAAACACTTATTGTATATATATAGTACAGTCTATAGCATATAATACTGCACATTACATACAGAAACCCATACAAGCCAATAACAGGATGCACATAGAAATTGCAAATTCAAGGATGACTTTTAATAAAGTGATGTCACCTGTTGACTAAACAAAGCGTTTTTTTTTAAGCATATCTAAGGCTCCTCTTAGACAAGCCGATTATCTTTTCAAGGATCAAATGAGCGAGGTACATCATTGCTAACTCATTCGCCCTTGTTCAGCTTGTTTAGACAGGCAAATACATTATCGGCTTGTTCAAACAAGAATCATTGAGGGCTTGTTCACATGGGGGAATTCACGTAGCTAACTTACGAGAGAATCCCTGTAGCAGGGAGAGAGAGGGGGGTAGGGCTAGAAGGCTTCACTGAGGGATTCTCCAAGAGCAAGGGTAGAGAGGGTGGGGCTAGAGGGAACTGCCATCCAGACCGCCCGCTCTACCCTTGCTCTTGGGGAATCCCTGGAAAACCTCTTTAGCCCTGCCCTCTCTCTATCCCCACCCTCTCTCTTGCCCCGCTACAGGGGAATTCCTCTATAGCGGGAGGGGGGTAAAGGGTGGAGCTAGAGAACTCTCTGAGCGATTCTTCCATATTGGGAAGAGAGAGAGCATGGGGCTAGAAGAATTCCTCTGTAGGGAGAAAGAGAAGTTCCCCTGCAGGAAAGAATTAAAGGAAATCCCCAGCAGTGGGGAAATCCCTTAATCTCACCTGCAGAGGAACCCTAACATTGCGCTGCTGTGGATTTCCTTTTTCTCCCCTGCAGGGGAAACCTGGTATCGCTGCTGCTCGGGGATTCCCTCTTCTCCCGTGCATGGTAACCTCTC